>NC_092148.1:30102799-30285299 GCF_045791955.1 Oncorhynchus clarkii lewisi
CAAAACAGAGATGCTTGTTCTAGGTCCCAAGAAACAAAGAGATCTTCTGTTGAATCTGACAATTAATCTTAATGGTTGTACAGTCGTCTCAAATAAAACTGTGAAGGACCTCGGCGTTACTCTGGACCCTGATCTCTCTTTTGAAGAACATATCAAGACCATTGCAACGACCACTTTTTTCCATCTACGTAACATTGCAAAAATCAGAAACTTTCTGTCCAAAAATGATGCAGAAAAATTAATCCATGCTTTTGTCACTTCTAGGTTAGACTACTGCAATGCTCTACTTTCCGGCTACCCGGATAAAGCACTAAATAAACTTCAGTTAGTGCTAAATACGGCTGCTAGAATCGTGACTAGAACCAAAAAATTGGATCATATTACTCCAGTGCTAGCCTCCCTACACTGGCTTCCTGTCAAAGCAAGGGCTGATTTCAAGGTTTTACTGCTAACCTACAAAGCATTACATGGGCTTGCTCCTACCTATCTCTCTGATTTGGTCCTGCCGTACATACCTACACGTATGCTACGGTCACAAGACGCAGGCCTCCTAATTGTCCCTAGAATTTCTAAGCAAACAGCTGGAGGCAGGGCTTTCTCCTATAAAGCTTCATTTTTATGGAACGTTCTGCCTACCCATGTCAGAGACGCAAACTCGGTCTCAACCTTTAAGTCCTTACTGAAGACTAATCTCTTCAGTGGGTCATATGATTGAGTGTAGTCTGGCCCAGGAGTGGGAAGGTGAACGGAAAGGCTCTGGAGCAACGAACCGTCCTTGCTGTCTCTGCCTGGCCGGTTCACCTCTTTCCACTGGGATTCTCTGCCTCTAACCCTATTACAGGGGCTGAGTCACTGGCTTACTGGGGCTCTCTCATACCGTCCCTGGAGGGGGTGCGTCACCTGAGTGGGTTGATTCACTGATGTGGTCATCCTGTCTGGGTTGGCGCCCCCCCCTTGGGTTGTGCCGTGGCGGAGATCTTTGTGGACTATACTCAGCCTTGTCTCAGGATGGTAAGTTGGTGGTTGAAGATATCCCTCTAGTGGTGTGGGGGCTGTGCTTTGGCAAAGTGGGTGGGGTTATATCCTTCCTGTCAGTTTGTTATATCTGGAGTACTTCTCCTGTCCTATTTGGTGTCCTTTGTGAATTTAAGTGTGCTCTCTCTAATTCTCTCTTTCTCTCTTTCTCTCTCTCGGAGGACCTGAGCCCTAGGACCATGCCTCAGGACTACCTGACATGATGACTCCTTGCTGTCCCCAGTCCACCTGGCCGTGCTGCTGCTCCAGTTTCAACTGTTCTGCCTTATATCATTGATGAACATTTGAACATCTTGGCCATGTTCTGTTATAATCTCCACCCGGCACAGCCAGAAGAGGACTGGCCACCCCACATAGCCTGGTTCCTCTCTAGGTTTCTTCCTAGGTTTTGGCCTTTCTAGGGAGTTTTTCCTAGCCACCGTGCTTCTACACCTGCATTGCTTGCTGTTTGGGGTTTTAGGCTTGGTTTCTGTACAGCACTTTGAGATATCAGCTGATGTACGAAGGGCTATATAAATACATTTGATTTGATTTTGATTTGTACTAATCATACGACATACTATT
Organism: Oncorhynchus clarkii lewisi; assembly: GCF_045791955.1. NCBI lineage: Eukaryota > Metazoa > Chordata > Actinopteri > Salmoniformes > Salmonidae > Oncorhynchus > Oncorhynchus clarkii. The sequence goes on from NC_092148.1 coordinate 30,104,399, forward strand.
TTGAAACGTACTGTTTAGGAAAAAGGTCTGCAGTAAAGCAACAGATATCGACATGCTACTCATTCTGAGAAGGCATGATAGAATGGGCACTTGTTCCCCACCACTCTGATGACCAGCCGTTGTCAAACACACGCGCGTGAGAAAAGACAATTCTCTTCCTCAATAGTATGCGGCAAATTCTACTTGATGAAAAGCCGAAATGATTTTGAAATCCCGCCATTTCAAGCATTCCGCATTTTCTAAAGTTCACATACTATAAGATCATGCATTACATATTTTCCCTCAAGATTCCTAGAAATGCCATAATTATCACATTTTACACACCATGGTAGGGGATCCATTCCCTACACTCATGATTGTCAGGTCTGGTCTAATCAGAAAATGTATCGTTGTTCTCGACAACCCATAATTTCCCCTGTCACATGTGTATTAACATTGTAATAAATGGGTTATGCAATCCAAGTGTCACAACCAGTAGAGCGGGCCTGCTTTACATTGGTGCCGGTTTTCCTATTGTATGCGCTTCAGTGAGCACAGTAGCAAATGTTGCCAGACACTGCCGTAAACAAGGAAGTGCCCCTCAAAGACTCGGCATCACACATGAAATGGGGGCTTGCATTACCTGAGAGGAAGGAGGGGTATTGTACAATAGGACCCAGGTTACATGCAAGGTTGCCCTTTAACCCCTCTTCTCGCTTATTACCTTACGTTTCTGTTTGACTGTCTTTCCTTTCTCTATCCCTATTCACTCATCTCTTCTCTCTTCTGTCCCAAAATGCTTTCGGGGGGGGGGGGGGGGGAACTGAGTGGAAGCTGGAAATGTACAGTTTCAAGGTCCCCCTAGTGAGGAACCCTGAACAGAGGAGGTTTCTAACCGGGAGGGAGTCCCTCAAATGCTTTAATTAATGTGAGTACAGGAGACCCCGCAGGCTTGTTGAAATAGACCAAATAGTAGAAGAAAGAAGAATTGCTAATTAGGCCTATAATGTTGCTGACCGTGCTAGTTCCACAGTGGGGCTGAGTTTTATTGACATTAGCAGGACAATGAGATCTGGATTCAAGGGACTTATTCCCTTTCTGTTTGCGTGCTCCTGCCTATAGGCGTTCACTGAACTAGAGACACATTTTTACAAAACATGATCTACAAAAGACAGTGTGCAGAATGTTGTGCTGTATTTGTTTGCCTCCCAGTGTACTGGACACACTATTTTGAAAAGGAGAGAGTGTGGCCTATACTGTTTGTGTGAATACCAAAAGGTGTATGAATATAAGCGTGTGTGTGTGTGTGTGTGTGTGTGTGTGTGTGTGTGTGTGTGTGTGTGTGTGTGTGTGTATGTGTGCTTGTGCGTGGTGTGTCCTAGTGCCTCCCCCTTATTTCGGTGCAATGCAGAACAGGAGTTTTTAATGCATTACATGTTCCTGGCCCGGGCAGAAGGGAGAGTGGGAGTTGAGAGTTGAGAGGGGGAAAGGGAGAGAGGGATCAATAGTATTGACCTGTTTACCTTAGTGCGGAGCACACGAGCCAGTGCTCCGGTTTACCACTTGAAACATTAAACCAGACTATTAGTAATACCTTGGTCTAGCTCTTTAGAGATTGACCACACAGCACGGTAGTATAACGGACATGGGGAAAGAAAAGGAGAGAGAGGGAGGAGAGGGGTATAGAGAGAAGGAGAGAGAGGGAGCAACGCTGGACGTAAACCTCAGGATTAAACCCACCAGGCTTTTACCAGCGCTAGCCTCCGGACCTGATGTGGTCACTCAAGCCTGACGTCGAGCTGCAGGGCATTGTGGTCCGTCCGCCTCAAGCGAGCTCCCCCGGCACTTTTGTGATCCCCGGCGACCCCCTTCACACCTCCTCCCACAAAAACAGAATTTCTTTAAATGCTTATTTTTTTTTATTTTCTGCTTCCTTTTCTATCGCTTCTATTGCCTCTGTGGCTTGTTTTTCCATTGATTTTTATCCCTCTCCCTCTCTCAAGCCACTGCCCCACTCCTCCCCTCCTCCCACCCCTCTGCATCTCCCAATCTCCCCCTCTCCCCTCTGTTGTTGATCCAAACTGATTTATTTATTTATTTTAATCTCGTTGCCCAGGTAATTTGTAAGGGTAATGACTTTCTGTGAATCTACTTTGAACTAATTTTTTCAGACCTTTGCACCTTTCTGCCTCCTTCTCTCTTTCTCTCTCCCGCTCTCTTTTAAAACACTTTCTACCCATCCTTCTTCTCTTTCTTTCTTTCTTTCTTTCTTTCTTTCTTTCTTTCTTTCTTGCTTTCTTTCTCCCTCTCTTGCTCGTTCTCTACTCTGTGTATTTAAATTTCTCCTAGATATCAGCGGTGGAGCCAGGTGAAGGGGTGAAGATGGGGAAGAGAGGGAATGGGGAAAGCTGGGAAGTGCGGGCAGAATGGATGTTGTTTTGCTTGAAAAATATTGTATATATATCTTTTCTATTTTTGGTCTTCCTTGTCCTTAACATCCAGTCAAAATGAGCATTCCTAAGGAGGTACAGAGAAGCACAAAATGATCCCTGTGCCTCGTTAGCTGGAAATATAAGGGAAGGAAGGGGCGAGGGGACAACGATGGGGATTGGGATGTCTCAAGGGGGTCTCTCTCCCCACCACATCTCCCCCCACCTGGAGACCTCACCCTCTCCCCTTCTCTTCGTCCTCCTCCCCACCCTCTTTCTCTCTCTCTCTCTCTCTCTCTCTCTCTCTCTCTCTCTCTCTCTCTCTCTCTCTCGACAGGCTAGGCTGTATTAGTATTCATAGGGTGACTCTGTCACTGGGGTAAATAAGAGCCTGACTGACTCCACACCCAGCTGGCACACTGTCTCCAGTCAGCAGTGCTGGAGCCGGACTCTTAGGGATCACAACAACAACCACAGGAGCCCTAGTGACACTGGGTTGCATCCCAAACGGTACCCTATTCCCTATTTAGCACACTACTTTTGACTAAGGACCCAATAGGTGTCTGGTCAGAAGTATCGCACTACATAGGAAATAGGGCGCTATTTCGGACAAAGCCGGATAGACAGGAGGACAGGTATAAGGCAGGAGAGAGAATGGAGGGAGTGGACAGATGTTTGTCAGACTGGACTGGGGTGGACTTTTTTTTTATAGATATAGCCTAAAGATACTGTATGATGGCTAAAATCCACACCCACTATACTGCTGGCTTGAGGATGAAACTAAGCAGGGTTGGTCCTGGTCAGACCCTGGATGGGAGACCAGATGAGGCTGGAAGTGGTGTTGGAGGGCCAGTAGGAAACACTCTTTCCTCTGGTCAGACAAAAAGTTGGGACATTGCCATGTGTAGGGTGTCGTCGTTCAGATGGGACGTTAAACGGGTGTCCTGACTCTCTGTGGTCACTAAAGATGTCATGGCACTTATCCTAAGAGTAGGGGTGTTAACCCCGGTGTCCTGGCTAAATTCCCAATCTAGACCTCATACCATCATGGCCACCTATTTTCCAATTGGCTAATTCATCCCCCCTCCTATCCCCTGTAACTACTCCCCAGGTTGTTGCTGTAAATGAGAATGTGATCTCAGTCAGCTCACCCCACCACCCACACACATACACACCTTACTTACTTCCTCCCTTTAAATAATTCAGAGGTCATCCCGGTATTCATCTTCCTTAATCATGCATATGAACGTGACCTTGGCCTCAGCACTCTGCGACACGCCGCCCCATCCCATCCAGTATGCTTTGCATCTCTGATTGCGTTAAACCATGTTTTGGTATCATCAGCATACATAAGATCAACAGCCCCCGTGCACTAAGCAGGACAAAATGGAGATTTGCTGAGACCTTTAAAAGCCTCCTGGCTTTTGAAAATAAAATCAACATAATTCAGGTGAAGGTGAAAATGGCAATATGGGGACGGTCTGAAGTAAAGTAGATTAGGCTATCAAGCAAATCTAGCAAAACCACAAGAGTTGTAGCTAGCTAGCTTAACAGCGGGCCTTAAATGGCTGGGCATTATTATCATGATGCGTTTATCCATGCAGAGTGGCTTGGTCCCGATGGACGCCCCTTAATGAAGGGGTTAACCTTGAACAAGCCCTCTCTGTGCTCACTAGCGTGACGTGGTACTTATCTGCAATAACGCTGCCAAAGAGGATACACCCCGGCCCAGGCCCAAAGTCAGTGCTGTACCGTCGGAGAGGAGAGTTCACCGTTAGCATTTAGTTAAGGGCGTTGGGGCTCTCAACCCACCCCCTGAAGGATAATGCCAGGTTAACCGTCACATGCACAGACGAACTTGAGTGTGGTTTTGTGTGTGTGTGCATGTGTATGCTTGCATGCACGCATGCGTGTGTCCCTCTGTGTGTGTTTGCATGCACGTGCACATGTGTGTATGCTTGTGAAGTGGTGGGGATGGAGTGGTGGTGGCAAATAAATGAATAAATCAGAAGGAGAGGGGGGGAGCAGAGACTGAGCGTGGTCGATCATGTCAAAAGCAGATGACAGATCTAAAAGAATGAATATTGATCTTTGTCGGGGCCTTTACTCCGGCGACCTGTGGGAGGTCAGCCTGTGTAATTAGAGATGTGGAGGAGCACAGGAGTGCCCCCTAAAAGCCTACCGCCTGCAACCCCAACCCTAGGAACCAATGTTCATTTACATACCCTCTATGTCCTCCAGCCCGGACTCCGGACGAACAACTACGGAGTTAGCTGTGTCTGGGTCTGACTGTGACAATGTGACAATGTGTGAATGGATCTGTGTTATTTTATGTGAATACGTATATGTGTGATTAGAGACGTGCATTCTTTACAGCAAATCTTGTTTCCATTTGGACTATCTTGTCTCAGGAAGAATACCAATACTCTGGATCAGTGTTTTCCTTACCTATACATAGATATTGAAATATGTTTTGCTTCTCAGGAGTACTTCCTGTGATTCCCATTTAACCTACAAGAGATGCTGATCATATTTGTTTCATAAAACACTTAATGTCAGGCCAGTGGGTATGTGTGGAGTGAGTTGAAGTGGTAAATGTGAGCTTTTTATTGAAGAGGGGCACAGGGATTAAAACCACACATCCCTCAGGCTACACACACACATACACTGAACAGGGAAGGGACACATTTGATGATGGCAGTTTGTAGATATCTCAACCTCTCTCTCACACACACACACACACACACACACACACACACACACACACACACACACACACACACACACACACACACACACACACACACACACACACACACACACACACACACACACACACACACACACACTCAAATTCTAAAATAAACATACTGCAACAGGCACAGCTATATACATAGAAACACATGTAAGCACACACACACACACACACACACACACACACACACACACACACACACACACACACACACACACACACACACACACACACAGCCACCCTTTTTATCTTTCTAGCTGTGGATAACTGCAGGCAAAGAGTTAGTGTGGCTGTAATCCCTGTATCAGTGGCTTTATCCACAGCAGTAGCACTACTGATTTAGTGCTTGGCGGCCCAAGTAATGGGCCCCTGACAGGCCCCCCACGTCCCCTCCACCACGCCGTAGTACCCACACACACCGTACATCGCACATGCCGCTCCTTGCCTAGACATTACTACATGCGGGATGGCCCTCAGTTCATACACACAAACAGGCACACACACACACATACACAGCATACAAACGGCGGCAGCGGCAGTATGGTTGTCACCGCCCGGGGACGTCTCATGGTAAGGTGAACTCAGAGTGAACCTGCTCACTACATAAATAACGTCTCTCATCTCTCCAAAGCCCACTCAGCCTCCACTGCCTTCTCTCTCTTCTCCCTCTCATGTCACACTCCGCTCCTCCCTCACCCAGACTTTGATAAGAAAGTACACTTACAAATATACACATAGTCACAGACACATGCACATGGAAACACACACACATATATTACAGACACCCACATATGAAAACACTGGTGCATAAATGCCTCGGGTCAAGTCCAGCCCCCTCACCACCATACAGAAACTAGTCATTTGAAAGTTGACTTTTAGATGTATACTTCAGGCTTACAGCATATACTGTACAGTGCATTCGGAAAGCATTCAGACCCCTTCCCTTTTTCCACATTTTGTTACATTACAGCCTTAAAAAATTTTTATCATATATATATTTTTTACTCATCAACCTACACACAATACCCCATAATTACAGTGCATGTCAGAGCAAAAGCCAAGCCATGAGGTCGAAGGAATTGTCCGTAGAGGTCCGAGACAAAATTGTGTCAGGCACAAATTCTTTGCAGCATTGAAGGTCCCCAAGAGCACAGTGGCCTCAATCATTAAATGGAAGAAGGTTGGAACCACCAAGACTTTTCCTAGAGCTGGTCGCCCGGCTAAAACTGAGCAATCGGAAGAGAATGGCCTTGGTCAGGGAGGTGAGCAAGAACCTGATGGTCACTCTGACAGAGCTCCAGAGTTTCTCTGTGTAAATGGGAGAACCTTCCAGAAGGACAACCATCTCTGCAGCACTTCACCAATCAGAACTGTATGGTAGAGTGGCCAGACGGAAGCCCCTCCTCAGTAAAAGGCACATGACAGTCGGCTTGGTGTTTGCCAAAAGGCACCTAAAGGACTCTCAGAACATGAGAAACAAGATTCTCTCGCGGAGGAGGAAACCTGGCACCATCACTATAGTGAAGCATGGTGTTGGCAAAACATCTTCAGTGGCAGGGACGGGGAGACTAGTCAGGATCGAGGGAAAGATGAAGGGAGCAAAGTACAGAGAGATTCTTGATGAAAACCTGCTCCAGAGCACTCAAAACTTCAGGCTGGGATGAAAGGCCACCTTCCAACAGGTCAATGACCCTAAGCACACAGCCAAGACAATGCAGGAGTGGCTTCGGCACAAGTCTCTGAATGTCCTTGAGTGGCCCAGCCAGACCCTGGACTTGATCCCGATCGAACATAGTTGTGCAGCGATGCTCCCCATCCAACCTGACAGAGCTTGAGAGAATCTGCAGAGAAGAATGGGAGAAACTCCCCAAATACAGGTGTGTCAAGCGTATAGCGTCATACCCAAGAAGACTTAAGGCTGTAATCGCTGACAATGGTGCTTCAACAAAGTACTGAGTAAAGGGTCTGAATACTTATGTAAATGTGATATTCTTTCAATGTCTAAAGAACTGCTTTTGCTTTGTCATTATAGGGTATTGTGTGTAGATTGATGAGAGAAAAAAACAGTTTCATCCATTTTAGAATAAGGCTGTAACTTAACAAAATGTGGAAAAGTCAAGGGCTCTGATAACTTTCCGAATGCACTGTACATATTGTAGACATTCCCTTAGAATCCATCCTCAATGAAAACAGGAAAACCACTCCCCCTTGTAATGCACACTCTTTCCCCTTGATGACTACAGTTCAATCAAGTACAAACTTGAACTGAATGAGCAACGACGGAATGCAATATGACATTTTTTTATAGTGTGGGGAATGGCCTAGTCTCTGAGGGAAGATCCTCAGACCCCTATGCGGGCATGATGAGATGGCAGGGAGTCCTATGCGGGGCTGCTGGCATGATGCGATGGCAGGGAGTCCTATGCAGGGCTGCTGGCATCGAACCCCCCCCCCCCCCCCCTCCCCTCCATTGAAAGGAGTTCCAATGACGGGTTTTAAGGTTGTTATAGCTGGTGGTGGTGGGGAGGTGGATGTAATAGCTGGTGGTGGTGGGGAGGTGGATGTTATAGCTGGCGGTGGTGGGGAGGTGGTTGTTATAGCCGGCGGTGGTGGGGAGGTGGATGTTATAGCTGGTGGTGGTGGGGAGGTGGTTGTTATAGCTGGCGGTGGTGGGGAGGTGGATGTTATAGCTAGCGGTGGTGGGGAGGTGGATGTTATAGCTGGCGGTGGTGGGGAGGTGGATGTTATAGCTGGCGGTGGTGGGGAGGTGGTTGTTATAGCTGGCGGTGGTGGGGAGGTGGATGTTATAGCTGGCGGTGGTGGGGAGGTGGATGTTATAGCTGGCGGTGGTGGGGAGGTGGATGTTATAGCTGGCGGTGGTGGGGAGGTGGATGTTATAGCTGGTGGTGGTGGGGAGGTGGATGTTATAGCTGGCGGTGGTGGGGAGGTGGATGTTATAGCTGGCGGTGGTGGGGAGGTGGATGTTTTAGCTGGCGGTGGTGGGGAGGTGGATGTTACAGCTGGTGGTGGTGGGGAGGTGGTTGTTATAGCTGGTGGTGGTGGGGAGGTGGATGTTATAGCTGGTGGTGGTGGGGAGGTGGATGTTACAGCTGGCGGTGGTGGGTGGGGAGGTGGATGTTATAGCTGGCGGTGGTGGGGAGGTGGTTGTTATAGCTGGTGGTGGTGGGGAGGTGGATGTTATAGCTGGCGGTGGTGGGGAGGTGGATGTTATAGCTGGCGGTGGTGGGGAGGTGGTTGTTATAGCTGGCGGTGGTGGGGAGGTGGATGTTATAGCTGGTGGTGGTGGGGAGGTGGATGTTATAGCTGGCGGTGGTGGGGAGGTGGTTGTTATAGCTGGCGGTGGTGGGGAGGTGGTTGTTATAGCTGGCGGTGGTGGGGAGGTGGTTGTTATAGCTGGCGGTGGTGGGGAGGTGGTTGTTATAGCTGGCGGTGGTGGGGAGGTGGTTGTTATAGCTGGCGGTGGTGGGGAGGTGGATGTTATAGCTGGCGGTGGTGGGTGGGGAGGTGGTTGTTATAGCTGGCGGTGGTGGGGAGGTGGATGTTATAGCTGGCGGTGGTGGGGAGGTGGATGTTATAGCTGGTGGTGGTGGGGAGGTGGATGTTATAGCTGGCGGTGGTGGGGAGGTGGATGTTATAGCTGGTGGTGGTGGGGAGGTGGATGTTATAGCTGGCGGTGGTGGGGAGGTGGATGTTATAGCTGGCGGTGGTGGGGAGGTGGATGTTTTAGCTGGCAGTGATGGGGAGGTGGATGTTACAGCTGGTGGTGGTGGGGAGGTGGTTGTTATAGCTGGTGGTGGTGGGGAGGTGGATGTTATAGCTGGTGGTGGTGGGGAGGTGGATGTTACAGCTGGCGGTGGTGGGTGGGAGGTGGATGTTATAGCTGGCGGTGGTGGGGAGGTGGTTGTTATAGCTGGCGGTGGTGGGGAGGTGGATGTTATAGTTGGTGGTGGTGGGGAGGTGGATGTTATAGCTGGCGGTGGTGGGGAGGTGGTTGTTATAGCTGGCGGTGGTGGGGAGGTGGATGTTATAGCTGGTGGTGGTGGGGAGGTGGATGTTACAGCTGGCGGTGGTGGGTGGGGAGGTGGATGTTATAGCTGGCGGTGGTGGGGAGGTGGTTGTTATAGCTGGTGGTGGTGGGGAGGTGGATGTTATAGCTGGCGGTGGTGGGGAGGTGGATGTTATAGCTGGCGGTGGTGGGGAGGTGGTTGTTATAGCTGGCGGTGGTGGGGAGGTGGATGTTATAGCTGGTGGTGGTGGGGAGGTGGATGTTACAGCTGGCGGTGGTGGGTGGGGAGGTGGATGTTATAGCTGGCGGTGGTGGGGAGGTGGATGTTATAGCTGGCGGTGGTGGGGAGGTGGATGTTATAGCTGGCGGTGTTGGGGAGGTGGATGTTATAGCTGGCGGTGGTGGGGAGGTGGTTGTTATAGCTGGCGGTGGTGGGGAGGTGGATGTTATAGCTGGTGGTGGTGGGGAGGTGGATGTTACAGCTGGCGGTGGTGGATGGGGAGGTGGTTGTTATAGCTGGCGGTGGTGGGGAGGTGGATGTTATAGCTGGCGGTGGTGGGGAGGTGGATGTTATAGCTGGCGGTGGTGGGGAGGTGGATGTTATAGCTGGCGGTGGTGGGGAGGTGGATGTTATAGCTGGTGGTGGTGGGGAGGTGGATGTTATAGCTGGCGGTGGTGGGGAGGTGGTTGTTATAGCTGGCGGTGGTGGGGAGGTGGATGTTATAGCTGGCGGTGGTGGGGAGGTGGATGTTTTAGCTGGCGGTGGTGGGGAGGTGGATGTTACAGCTGGTGGTGGTGGGGAGGTGGTTGTTATAGCTGGTGGTGGTGGGGAGGTGGATGTTATAGCTGGTGGTGGTGGGGAGGTGGATGTTACAGCTGGCGGTGGTGGGTGGGGAGGTGGATGTTATAGCTGGCGGTGGTGGGGAGGTGGTTGTTATAGCTGGTGGTGGTGGGGAGGTGGATGTTATAGCTGGCGGTGGTGGGGAGGTGGATGTTATAGCTGGCGGTGGTGGGGAGGTGGTTGTTATAGCTGGCGGTGGTGGGGAGGTGGATGTTATAGCTGGTGGTGGTGGGGAGGTGGATGTTATAGCTGGCGGTGGTGGGGAGGTGGTTGTTATAGCTGGCGGTGGTGGGGAGGTGGTTGTTATAGCTGGCGGTGGTGGGGAGGTGGTTGTTATAGCTGGCGGTGGTGGGGCGGTGGTTGTTATAGCTGGCGGTGGTGGGGAGGTGGATGTTACAGCTGGCGGTGGTGGGTGGGGAGGTGGATGTTATAGCTGGCGGTGGTGGGGAGGTGGTTGTTATAGCTGGTGGTGGTGGGGAGGTGGATGTTATAGCTGGTGGTGGTGGGGAGGTGGTTGTTATAGCTGGCGGTGGTGGGGAGGTGGATGTTATAGCTGGCGGTGGTGGGGAGGTGGATGTTATAGCTGGCGGTGGTGGGGAGGTGGTTGTTATAGCTGGCGGTGGTGGGGAGGTGGTTGTTATAGCTGGCGGTGGTGGGGAGGTGGATGTTATAGCTGGCGGTGGTGGGTGGGGAGGTGGTTGTTATAGCTGGCGGTGGTGGGGAGGTGGATGTTATAGCTGGCGGTGGTGGGGAGGTGGATGTTATAGCTGGCGGTGGTGGGGAGGTGGATGTTATAGCTGGCGGTGGTGGGGAGGTGGATGTTATAGCTGGTGGTGGTGGGGAGGTGGATGTTATAGCTGGCGGTGGTGGGGAGGTGGATGTTATAGCTGGCGGTGGTGGGGAGGTGGATGTTTTAGCTGGCGGTGGTGGGGAGGTGGATGTTACAGCTGGTGGTGGTGGGGAGGTGGTTGTTATAGCTGGTGGTGGTGGGGAGGTGGATGTTATAGCTGGTGGTGGTGGGGAGGTGGATGTTACAGCTGGCGGTGGTGGGTGGGGAGGTGGATGTTATAGCTGGCGGTGGTGGGGAGGTGGTTGTTATAGCTGGTGGTGGTGGGGAGGTGGATGTTATAGCTGGCGGTGGTGGGGAGGTGGATGTTATAGCTGGCGGTGGTGGGGAGGTGGTTGTTATAGCTGGCGGTGGTGGGGAGGTGGATGTTATAGCTGGTGGTGGTGGGGAGGTGGATGTTATAGCTGGCGGTGGTGGGGAGGTGGTTGTTATAGCTGGCGGTGGTGGGGAGGTGGTTGTTATAGCTGGCGGTGGTGGGGAGGTGGTTGTTATAGCTGGCGGTGGTGGGGAGGTGGTTGTTATAGCTGGCGGTGGTGGGGAGGTGGATGTTATAGCTGGCGGTGGTGGGGAGGTGGATGTTACAGCTGGCGGTGGTGGGTGGGGAGGTGGATGTTATAGCTGGCGGTGGTGGGGAGGTGGATGTTATAGCTGGCGGTGGTGGGGAGGTGGATGTTATAGCTGGCGGTGGTGGGGAGGTGGATGTTATAGCTGGCGGTGGTGGGGAGGTGGATGTTATAGCTGGCGGTGGTGGGGAGGTGGTTGTTATAGCTGGCGGTGGTGGGGAGGTGGATGTTATAGCTGGCGGTGGTGGGGAGGTGGTTGTTATAGCTGGCGGTGGTGGGGAGGTGGATGTTATAGCTGGTGGTGGTGGGGAGGTGGATGTTACAGCTGGCGGTGGTGGGTGGGGAGGTGGTTGTTATAGCTGGCGGTGGTGGGGAGGTGGATGTTATAGCTGGCGGTGGTGGGGAGGTGGATGTTATAGCTGGTGGTGGTGGGGAGGTGGTTGTTATAGCTGGCGGTGGTGGGGAGGTGGTTGTTATAGCTGGCGGTGGTGGGGAGGTGGATGTTATAGCTGGCGGTGGTGGGGAGGTGGATGTTTTAGCTGGCGTTGGTGGGGAGGTGGTTGTTATAGCTGGCGGTGGTGGGGAGGTGGTTGTTATAGCTGGCGGTGGTGGGGAGGTGGATGTTATAGCTGGCGGTGTTGGGGAGGTGGATGTTTTAGCTGGCGGTGGTGGGGAGGTGGATGTTACAGCTGGCGGTGGTGGGGAGGTGGTTGTTATAGCTGGCGGTGGTGGGGAGGTGGTTGTTATAGCTGGCGGTGGTGGGGAGGTGGTTGTTATAGCTGGCGGTGGTGGGGAGGTGGATGTTACAGCTGGCGGTGGTGGGTGGGGAGGTGGATGTTATAGCTGGCGGTGGTGGGGAGGTGGTTGTTATAGCTGGTGGTGGTGGGGAGGTGGATGTTATAGCTGGTGGTGGTGGGGAGGTGGTTGTTATAGCTGGCGGTGGTGGGGAGGTGGATGTTATAGCTGGCGGTGGTGGGGAGGTGGATGTTATAGCTGGCGGTGGTGGGGAGGTGGATGTTTTAGCTGGCGGTGGTGGGGAGGTGGATGTTACAGCTGGTGGTGGTGGGGAGGTGGTTGTTATAGCTGGTGGTGGTGGGGAGGTGGATGTTATAGCTGGTGGTGGTGGGGAGGTGGATGTTACAGCTGGCGGTGGTGGGTGGGGAGGTGGATGTTATAGCTGGCGGTGGTGGGGAGGTGGTTGTTATAGCTGGTGGTGGTGGGGAGGTGGATGTTATAGCTGGCGGTGGTGGGGAGGTGGATGTTATAGCTGGCGGTGGTGGGGAGGTGGTTGTTATAGCTGGCGGTGGTGGGGAGGTGGATGTTATAGCTGGTGGTGGTGGGGAGATGGATGTTATAGCTGGCGGTGGTGGGGAGGTGGTTGTTATAGCTGGCGGTGGTGGGGAGGTGGTTGTTATAGCTGGCGGTGGTGGGGAGGTGGTTGTTATAGCTGGCGGTGGTGGGGAGGTGGTTGTTATAGCTGGCGGTGGTGGGGAGGTGGTTGTTATAGCTGGCGGTGGTGGGGAGGTGGATGTTATAGCTGGTGGTGGTGGGGAGGTGGATGTTACAGCTGGCGGTGGTGGGTGGGGAGGTGGATGTTATAGCTGGCGGTGGTGGGGAGGTGGATGTTATAGCTGGCGGTGGTGGGGAGGTGGATGTTATAGCTGGCGGTGGTGGGGAGGTGGATGTTATAGCTGGCGGTGGTGGGGAGGTGGATGTTATAGCTGGCGGTGGTGGGGAGGTGGTTGTTATAGCTGGCGGTGGTGGGGAGGTGGATGTTATAGCTGGCGGTGGTGGGGAGGTGGATGTTTTAGCTGGCGGTGGTGGGGAGGTGGATGTTACAGCTGGCGGTGGTGGGGAGGTGGTTGTTATAGCTGGCGGTGGTGGGGAGGTGGTTGTTATAGCTGGCGGTGGTGGGGAGGTGGTTGTTATAGCTGGCGGTGGTGGGGAGGTGGATGTTACAGCTGGCGGTGGTGGGTGGGGAGGTGGATGTTATAGCTGGCGGTGGTGGGGAGGTGGTTGTTATAGCTGGTGGTGGTGGGGAGGTGGATGGTTGTCGAGAACTTCTGCTGAAAAGTAGCAAGTGAGCGAACAAGGCTAAGTTGACAAATAAATACATCCCAAGACTTACGCCCATTGGTTGAGAGAGAGGAAGGTGATAATTGCAAGAGTGAGCACATAGGTTAAACAGCAAGCATGAGGAATGTTCATAATTGTGTCATGCCTAGAGGCTATAAGGTCAATAGGTGAATGAGTTTCCACACATGACTATCGGAAAAGAGAAGAAACAAGACGCTATGCTGATATGCTGATATGCTCTATTCATTCCCACGATGCCCGTAGAATAGGAAACAAAGTGAGTCATGTTCTGCTTACTGGATGAAGTTAAACAAGCATTCTTGATTTAACTTTTTTGTAAACTACATTTTTTTTGTAAACTATTCTCCCACCTGCTATTAAGGCAGCAGTATCACATACACAAACCAGCTCTACCGACTGCACAGTGTAAAACAAGCTCCCTGTTTAGGCCTATTTACAGTATATCTCAGAGACCACCTCCCCTGTCCCTTCCGCTTCTCCTCCGCCCATCGTCAGTCTCCCTCTCCTGTCCTTTGTGCTAGCTTCCTGTTAACCTGTACAACAATCCACATTAATGTGACGGACCTCCCTATTTAGGCCTATTTATATCTGAGAGACCAGCCCCCTCATTCCTGTCTGTGCCCCACTTATGTCCCCCGTGCTATCCACTTCCTGTTAACAACACCATGCAGGCGTTTATTGATAGGCCATTCCCATTAGTGAATGTTTACCTGTCAGGGCCCGAACGGCTAATGAGAGAGCTTTGGGACGAGGAGGAAAAACGAGCCCACTCATTTGCCCTGGTGTGTGTGTGTGTGTATCATGTTGGTGTGTATTGTGCGTATATGTATGTGTAGGCCCTATGTGTGTGTGTGAGTGTGTTTGTGTGTGTGCACACACGTGTGTGTGTTTGTTGGTGTGGCCCATATAACCACTAATGGGTGCTTTCCGCCTCCCCCGATATTGTTACACATAAGCTGCCACCACCTCCACCACTACTGCTACCGCTACTGCCGTCTCCATCATTGGTAGCCTACAACCGGCCCAGTGGTGGTTGGTTAATTGGTGTCACCGCGTCTCTTCATCAAGGCCCCAGCCTATTTGATCATCTAAGGGGAGGATAAGGGGAGAGGGGCAGGGATTGTGTTAGTGGGTGGGTAAGGGACTGGGGGGAGGGGGTTGGGGTCACCCTAATCAATACAAAGGTAGCTTGGGCTTTGAGGAGGTGGGGGTGGGAGTGCAGACACCAGGGTGGGGGTTGAGGGTTGTCATGGGTCATGGGGATGACTACCCCACTCACCCGATTCTCTGAGACCACTATTAGTGGTGTTGATGAAGGGTAATGGCACTATTAGGGGTGTAAGTGGTAATAGGTGGTGGTGTTGGGAAGTAGTTAGAGTAACTGGTCTAATTGGTAAGGAATTGGTGGGTCCCAATAATGACTAAAGGTATTCCGTATTGGACAAGGTCGTCCCTCTGTTTCAATATGTTTTCTTCCGGTTTGTGCCAAATGAATACGATCCTGAATTCAACCGAATCAGCTTACTACTTTAATCATGTAATTTAGTCAAACGTGCATTTATTGTGTTTATTTGTTACACAAGTAAAGTAGGCTTCAGAAATTCACTGTAGCCCTGAGCCTAAATTCTTAACAATTCCTACCTGATAAGAAAATATAAATAACAAGGGTCTTTATATATCAGACATGTATAAGTACTCTTTATAGTGAAGTAGGAAGCAGAAGGTTTGAGTAGTGATACAGTGCTTCTGTGTTTTATACTTTTTGAAACACTTGTACATTGTATATTTTTAAGACACATACATTTATACCTTGAAAAAATGTTTTAAGTGTTTTAGTTTGGGACAATGGCATTAGTGTTGTTCTTAACACACCGTGTTGGCTGGAGTTACCAGTCTCCTGGAGCTATATATATATATATATATACAGTTGAAGTCGGAGGTTTACATACACAATTCCTGACATTTAATCAGAGTAAAAATTCCCTGTCTTAGGTCAGTTAGAATCACCACTTTATTTTAAGAATGTGAAATGTCAGAATAATAGTAGAGAGAATGATTTATTTTAGCTTTAATTCCTTTCATCACATCCCAGTTGGTCAGAAGTTTACATTAAGTTGACTGTGCCTTTAAACAGCTTGGAAAATTCCAGAAAATTATGTCATGGCTTTAGCCTCTGATAGGCTAATTGACATAATTTGAGTCAATTGGAGGTGTACCTGTGGATATATTTCAAGGCCTACCTTCAAACTCAGTGCCTCTTTGCTTAACATCATGGGAAAATCAAAAGAAATCTCAGAAAAAAATTGTAGACCTCCACAAGTCTGGTTCATCCTTGGGAGCAATTTCCAAACGCCTGAAGGTACCACGTTCATCTGTACAAACAATAGTATGCAAGTATTAAGCCCATGGGACCACGCCGCCATCATACCACTCAGGAAGGAGACGCGTTCTGTCACCTAGAGATGAACGTACTTTGGTGCAAAAAGTGCAAATCTGGAGGAAATCTAGCACCCTCCCTACAGTGAAGCATGGTGGTGCCAGCATCATGCTGTGGGGATGTTTCTCAGTGGTAGGAACTGGGAGACTAGTCAGGATCGAGGGAAAGATGAATGGAGGAAACTACAGAGAGATACTTGAGTAAAACCTGCTCCAGAGTGCTCAGCACCACAGACTGGGGAGAAGATTCACCTTCCAACTGGACAACAACCCTAAGCACACAGCCAAGTCAACGCAGGAGTGGCTTTGGGCTAAGACAACGCAGGAGTGGTTTTGGGACAAGTTTCTGAATGTCCTTGAGTGGCCCAGCCAGAGCCAGAACATGAACCCAATCAAACATCTCTAGAGATACCTGGAAATATCAATGCAGCGACACTCCCCATCCAACCTGACAGACCTTGAGAGGATCTGCAGAGAAGGGGTCCTAAAATTAAAAATCAAATAGCTAAATGATCTATTGTATGACCATCTTTAAACAATACCATATATCAGTTTAGTATACTTTTAGAGTATTAAAATGACCTTAGCAATCAGGGCTTTCAAGTTATGGAATTTTTGTTGTTGAAATTATGGAATTTTGAGAAAGATTTGAGTTCGTATTCCAAAAAGACAGGGGTTGTAGCTTTCAAATATGTCACTTTCTATTTTCTGACTCCCCCCCAAACTCACTGCTCTGTACAAGGTCCAAAGCAACCACTCCGAGTTTAACAGGTTAATTGACCCTGGTCTGCCAGTCGACTGCCTGCTCCTCTCCCAGCCTCTAGTTGGCTTGATGGAAGTTCCCTACATTTCTAGTGAATTTTTATTTTAATTTCAACAACTTTCTACTTGTGATGTGCTAAATGCCTTACGCAAGATTGTAAAAAAAATCCACTGAGGCTGATATGCTTGATCCAGCTTTCTGCTCCTCTGATTGCAGAATCTTTAACACATTTTTAACATTACAATTATTTCTGGTACCATCCCCAGGGACTGGAAGGCGGCCCATATACTCCCTTGACAAAGGGGGAGGGCCCATTCACAAAGAGGGAGTATATGGGCCGCCCCATTTGCAAATGTTTAAATCCTTGGTAAATACTTTAGATCCTTTTTAACTAAGAAATGTATTATAAATGTCACACCCTGATCAGATCACCTGTCTTTGTGCTTGTCTCCACCCCCCTCCAGGTGTCGCCCATCTTACCCACTATCCCCAGTGTATTTATTCCTGTGTTCTCTGTTTGTCTGTTGTCAGTTTGTTTTGTTTGTCAAATGTACCAGCGGTTTTCCTCTTGCTCCTGTCCTTTTCTAGTTCTCAGTTTTGACCATTCTGCATGCACTGACCCTGAGCCTGCATGCTGTTCTGTACTAAGTCACACCAACCTGGATTATTGACCTCTGCCTTTCATCAATTGGCCTGTGTGTCGCTGGTTTGAAAATGATTTAAAGGACAGAACACTGTGTGTATTTACTGATGATGTTAAATCAGTTTTTCTGGACATAACAAAAGGGTGTCCATCAGAATTTATTCTTGGTCTGGTTCTTTTCACTATTTCCAATAACAGTGTTGTTTTATCTGTAATTGTTTTTTCACCTGTATTCAGAACACACCGAGGTGTCTGCTATTGCCCACACAGTTGACCAGGCTCTATAAGAGCTTCAATCTGCCTTTATTGCCCTGCAGAAAGCGTTCACTGACTTGAAATTGGTACTTATGCAGGTTAAACCAAATACATGTTATTTTCCAAATCATGCAAAAATGTATCTGACTATTTATGCACATACCTTGGATGGTCCGCTCATTGATCATGTCCCCACTTGTAAATATCTGGGCATCTGGACTCACAAATAGCTATCATTCAAAAAGCATGTTGATAAGTTAGTTAAGGAATTCAAAATGCGCTTCTTCTATAGGAACAGGCGCTGTCTTTCGTTAAATAGCAGAAAACCAATAATTCAGTCAACATTCATTCCGGTTATTGGCTATGGCGATATTGTCTATATGATTGCAGCTGCCACTATATTGACGTTTTTAGACACCGTTTATCATTGCCCATTGCGCTTATATCAGAGGCAATAGGTTCAGTAACACATCATTGCATTTTGTATCAGAAAGTAGGCCGGCCCTCCTTGACGTCTCGTAGATGCATTGCACTCTTTTTTTTCTATAAAGCCCTCTTGCCTAAACTTCCTCTACACCTTACCTCATTGTTAACCTTCAGACGTATAAATTACCAGACCCGGACTCAGGAATGGCTAACCCTGGAGATCCCTTCAATCTCCACAGAGTTAGGTAAATCTGCTTTTAGTTTTTTTTAGTCTCTCATGTGGAATGATCTCCAAACGTCCTTAAAGTTGGTGCCTTTCTAGGGCAATTCAGGCGGATGTTATAGAGCCTTTTTTACTGAAGAATGTGTTTGTTTCATATGATTGTGTTTTGCTTTTCATGTATTGTGTAATTGTATATATATAAATATATTGTAAATATTCATTGCGAAAGAGAATGTCGTTTCAGCATGACTCCCTGCTTAAATAAAGGTGAAATAAAAATACATGAAATAAAAAATACTGTATGAGTTAGTGCTGAGCGATTAGTGCTTTTTAAGTTCGGTTTCAGTTCGAATACACAAAATAATCCCGGTTTTTGATTTCTATTTTTTTTTTAAACATTAAATTCACTATGCATTATGTGGGCTGAATGCTGTAACAACACAGAATAAAACATTTAATTAAAGTCCCATGATGGTAGGGACTGCCCATTAATGCTTATCACTTATTAACCATCATTTATTAACATTACTTTACTTTAATTAAATAGTTCAGTTATGTATATTTAATTTGTTTTATTTGATTACTTTATTATTTAATTCCAAGTCATCCTCTCTTCTCTATAGAGCTGCTGCCTATGCTGTCAAAACAAAATCCCAATTTGAATTTTGTTCAAAGTAAATATGTCATACCTTTATGACTGCTGAATACCCACTATCAATCACTTAGAGCATGTATTTTCAGGTGGAGATACCTGGCGAACCAACTGCTGTCTATCCCTCTCGAGCGCACAATCTTCTGTCTCTTTTAAGTAGCAGGCATGAAAGAAACACACAAGTAGGCGCATAGTGCATTATGGTCAATGTATTTAATTACCACTTTTCTGCACTAAACTATGTAGAACAGTGGAGGCCACTGAGGGGAGGATGGCTCATAATAATGGCTGGAACGGAGCGAATGGAATGGCATCAAACACATAGAAACCATGTTTGATGTATTTGATAACATTCAACTGATTCCACTCCAGCCATTCTCCCCAATTAAGGTGCCACCAACCTCCTGTTGGAAACTACATCTCCCTACTACATTGCACAGTTCGAGCTTGATCTGATTTATCTCTAGAGAAACTGTGCAATGTGTACATTGAACGTACACAAAAAAACAAAAAACGAAATGGAATTCATATAATTGAATTGACCTTGGTCAATCAGCTCATTGAAAATCAAAAAACTACATTTTGATTAATCTCTCGACATTAGTATGAGTGTATCATCTTCATAAATATACTGTAAGTATAATGGTTTCCTCTTTATAGTATAGTATGAGTTTATCGTCTTTATAAGTGTGAGTGCATCCTCTATATAAGTATATGAGTGTATGCTCTGTATAGTATATGTATTAGTGTATCGTATTTTGCCGGAAAGTGGCGTGCTCCCCAGAGAAGATACATTTCTGTTATGATTAAATTATTATGGAAATCTTATCAGGGCTGGATTAGCCATGGAAGGTATTTATCTGTTTATCGAGCGACTGAGCTCATAACCTCTCCTCATTTTCCTCCTCCTCCCTTGTTCTCTCTCTACTTAGAGCACACACAGAGTTCTGTACGACCGCCTTGTCTAATCAATAGCTCGTCAGACACTCTCAATACAGTCTAGGTAGACCTATAGTGTATCCCAAAAACAGGACTGAGGTAGCGATATTATATAACATCTCCAAATGTAAATATTAAATTAAATGAAACTGAATGAAAGGTCATACCATGTATTCCTGTGTAAAAAAATAAGAAATGGAAGGTATACATGTATATATCCATAGAAAGATTCATATGCCATTGGGTTGAAATTCTGTTGACGGTTAAAATGATACCTGTCACTTTAAGCATGGGGTCATGTGAGTTAGAATGTGAAAGCAAAATGGCCGCTCTGCGAGAAACATTTGGGGAATCCCGAACCACCGCCTCGCTCCTACAAACTTGCTCAGAGGGCCCTCCGTTGTCACGTGTTACTGACGAAACTCAGAGGGAGACTTTCAGAGAGTGAGGGGATCAATAAACCCATCAACTTCGGGATGCACTGAAATTAAAATGAACAAATAAAATGAACAAATTCCCCATTTCATTTTACAAGATATAAACCTCTGTAACAGTTAAACATTTTATTTGGGAGGTGTTCCATTTGTTAAATGTGTCAAGCTTTGAAATCACATAAAAACAAATGCACTTAACATATAATTAGGCACACCTCACCATTCTTTTGAATGAAATTGCGCAAACTACAAACATATTGCGGTGTGTGTTGGGATATCACTACGATCTGGAGCCTGCAGTCTTGCTGGCTTGGTGGAAGTAGATATCAGAGTGTCTAATTAGCCCCTACACCAGAGATAATCAACTAGATTCAGCCGCAGGGCTTTTTTTTTATCTTGAGCGGATGGGTCGGAACATAATTACAAACAATTTGTAGACTGCAAATTGACCGCAAGAAGCCCAAACAGACATAATCATCTCAAACCTTGCTTACGTTGGTATATGATCACGTGTCTCTCTATTATGCTTGGGAATACTTGGGAATACTTGGGAACAGATTTCCCACATTAAAATCACTTGGAGCTCATTTCCAGGTGTTTTTACAGTCTTTTATGTCCGACAATGAGAATTCAACAAAAAAATGACATATATATTTTTATCCGAAAACTTTAAAATTCGGGGGGGGCAAATAAAACAACCCGCAGGCCATGTCCTCAATCATTTTGATCCCCTCAAGTTTGGGAAACTTGTGCATATGGCGGAGGTGTGCGTGAACGCGCAAATGTAGGGGCGAGGGAAGGTGAAAGGGGTGATTTGGGATTTGGCCAATGAATGACTACTCTCATTCAAGCACTTCTTATTATCAACAAGGAGTGGGGAGTGTGTCATATTGTTTTTAACTTTGTTAATTGACTCTCCTGAATTTTCGTATTGAATTAGAATTTCTTATTTTGTGGATGTATCGAACCAAAATTAATTGTTTTTGGGATTCAATGTTAATGGGATTCAACCAGTTTTTGCCTAGTGGGTTGCCACATCTCTATCTTCGGGTTACCACTTGTATTAAAGTGCACAATGCACATAGATCATTGTAGATTATCCCACTTCACTCCACCAACAGAACTACATTCCATTAGCAAGGGTGAGAAGGTAAGAGGGGTTCCATCAATGGAGTGACTGTCACTTATACTCTCTCTCCGGCCTCTAGGTCATCAGGCTGTTGATTATGTCGCACACCTGTCACCATCGTCTCACGCACATGCGCCTCATGACACTCACCTGGACTCCATCACCTCCTTGATTATCTTCCCGATATCTGTCACTCCCCTTGATTCTTTCCTCAGGTGTTATTGACTCTGTTTTCATGTCGGTGCTTTGTTTGTGTTTCGTGTTCATTGGTTCTTTTATTTATTAAAACACACACTCCCTGAACTTGCTTCTCGACTCTCAGCGCGCTTGTTACAGTGAGGGTACTCACCATCTCTCTTTCTCTTCACGCTCTTTATAGCCCCTCTTACTCCCACCCCCCTTCCTCGCTTTCCCCCCCTTTCTCCCTTTCCCCCATCCCTCCCTCCCTCCACCTTATCAGTCATTGGTATTCATATTGTAGTCTATCCTATATCGGCTAATTGAAAACCCTCCTCTAACCCTCCCCTTAACATGTTGGAGGTACAATTACCAGGCAGGCCTCTGGTGCCTCATTGGATCTCTATTAGATGGGGTTCGTCCTCATCGTAATGACTGGCGGAGTTTAATTACTTCCACCAGGCTTGCTGTTGTAAAACAAACTGATAAATGAGCCAACAGGCCCCTTGCATCATTATTTTTCCATGGGAGTAGGGCCTTGTTACATAATTATGAGAAACAGGAGAAAAGGAGGGATGGAGGGAAAAAGGTAAGAGGAGGTTCTCTACTCTGGTAGAGCGGACTTAACTGATATGGAAAGCGGAGGGAGAGGGGGAGGAAAGGGAGAGATGACGGAATTGTAAATCCCTTAATGATCACAATATGCTGTCCTGTCTACTCGTGTTAATATAATGATACTGGGGGTGAAGAACCATATAAGGTTCACACACACACACACACACACACACACACACACACACACACACACACAGTCAGACATACAGACAAAAACCACAACCCTCCAAACAAATATACATATTCATAGTCATTAATTATACACACTTTTAGGGGACCCAACATGAGACCCCTCTCTGATTAATTGTATTCTTCCTCCACCATTATTAAATCGCTGAGGCAAATATCCTCCATTCCTCTGGACTATGATTAATCAAAAGAGTGTGAGCTTTAGAGTGGTGGCAGGTAGAGTTACTGTGCTAAGTCTTCTTTATTGCAGGATGAGCAGGTTTGTGTGTAAAGGCTATAGAGGCCAGTGGCCATGTAGGAGAGTGGGAGTACAGTGGAGTACATAACATGTGGCCTCTGGTCAGTGTGTTTGGACCCCTGGGGTCACACACACTCATACATATGTAGGTATTGCATGCACACACACTTGTATTGCACACACACACACACACACACACACACACACACACACACACACACACACACACACACACACACATGCTCCCTGGAAAGTCCAATCCAGGTCATTGATCAAACAACACAGTCAGGCCACAGAGGAACAGGACTCTAGGTGGATAGACTCTGGAGAGGACCAGTGATTACATGGACTTTAGCCACACGTTGTCCCATCAACATGTTTTGCTGCTGGTCACTTTCCAAGCTGAATGAAATGACCAGAACTGATTTGTCATAAGAGATGTGTCAGAATAAGTCGTTTAGCAGTTTATCCTCGTACACTTTTTAGTTTAGCATCCAATTATGCATCCTGTCCAATTAGTGCCGGTTAGCGAATCAGGTCATGCCGAGATAATTGAAGGTGGCTTAATTAAGATGGGTACCTCCCTCTCTCCTTCCTACCATCCATCGCTCCCTCTATGTGTGCTTGGTTCCTACCAGGGGAAAGCAGAAAGAGAGAGAGAGAGGGAGAGAGAGAGACAGAGGGAGAGAGACAAAGGGATAGAGACAGGGGAAACACAGTAGATATCTTTCAGGTTCAGCTGCTTAGCAACCTCAATTAACCTGAATGATTAGCTGTAGCCGCGCCGCCGAGCACCGGTGCGCTAACCTGACATTTCTCCACCAAGCTAATATTAGCCTAGCGACTTCATTCGGTTCCTCTCTATCTACTTTATCATCATTATTGTCCTTTAACCGGGGGTTCCTTCCTTTCTTCAAGTTCTTTAGTGAATGAAAATGACAATGTTTTGGACAAACAAATTAATTATTTCAATTTATTTTAATTTATCGGAGAAGTCGATGCTGAAATGGATGCTGTAATGAGTTTTACATGTATTTGAAGAATGGGGGTGGTTGGGTTGGGGCAACAACAGCATAAGCTACTGTGTTCAAGTCTTTAATTTTGCATTATTTTAACCCTCATTGATTCCAATGCATTTTAAATCGCACAATAATTGGTGATTACGCAGAAGAAAAGCCCAAGCTAAGTCAGGGGTTGCAAGAGGGTTGTTTGCAATAGGGTGTAATACGGTTTAAAGGGCATACTCTTTTCAAGCACCTTCAACTAAATGTCACTGTTGTCTGTTAGGGTGTCACCCAAATCAAACGTGCACAGTGATTGGGTGGGAGAAGTGACAGGAGACCTTGTTGGTGTGATGGAAGACTGGGCCTGTATTCATAAAGTGTCTCAGAGTAAGAGTGCTGACTTAGGATCAGTTTTGCCTTTTAGATAATATAAATAAGAATGCATGGACAGGGTAGACCTGATCCAATATCAAACGTCCTACTCTGAGAAGCTTTATGAGTACGTGCCTTGGAATGGTATTTGGACCCTTTGATCTAGGGGTTGAAGATCAAATAAAACATGCAGCCTGTGTTCTAAACTCAGCTGCATCACCCAAACTCAATGATGACATGCAAGTGGTACCTTATTTGAAACATAAGGAATAGGGATCCATGATTATAATCTAAGGCCTTCTCTCCCCCATCTTGCACTAAGAAAGTTGTGAGGACTGTTTACAACTCTGGCAGAGGTCAAAGAGAGGTCAGACGTCCCTTTTCAATGTTCAAGTTCCTGCCTACCTCTTTCTCTGTCTCCCTCTGTGTGTCTCTCCCCTCCGTTTGCATAATACGAAAAGCTACACATTTGATTTCATTGAATTGTTTCCCTATTCTTCCCTCTCACCCCTGGTTACCCTCTCCCCCTGCCCTCCCCCTATCTCCTCCACCACCCTCTCCCTCGATGACTCACAGTGAGTGGACCAGACACCCGGTTGGGTTGACCTGGGGGGCATCTGACCCCCCCCCCTCCACCTAAGCCCACCGTAGTGTTCGGTAATGTTCTGAGTAGTCAAGCATATAAACAAAGGTGAGTCGAAATGACTGCCTCCGTCTTGACAGAAGTGCTGAACCACAAAGATCACCTTGAAGGGCATGTTCACTGTCAATAGAGTTTTGTGTAAGCTCCTTCAATTAACATAAAACTAAACGGCTCCCTAGTTAGCTACCCAGAGAGAGAGTGTGTGTGTTTGTGTGTGTGTCAGTGTGTGTGTCAGTGTGTGTGTGTATGAATTCGGAGACGCGGCCTTCCCCTTCCCGTTGGATCGTCATGCAGTGTAACTGCGGAAGTCGGACGTACAGTTGAAGTTGGGAGTTTACATACACCTTAGCCAAATACATTTAAACTCAGTTTTTCACAATTCCTGACATTTAATCCCAGTAAAAATTCCCTGTCTTAGGTCAGTTAGGATAGGCACTTTATTTTCAGAAAGTGAAATGTCAGAATAATAGTAGAGAGAATGATTTATTTCAGCTGTTATTTCTTTCATCACATTCCCAGTGGGTCAGAAGTTTACATACACTCAAGTAGTATTTGGTAGCATAGCCTTTAAATTGTTTAACTTGGGTCAAATGTTTCGGGTAGCCTTCCACAAGCTACCCACACTAAGTTGGGTGAATTTTGGCCCATTCCCCCTGACAGAGCTGGTGTAACTGAGTCAGGTTTGTAGGCCTCCTTGCACGCACACGCGTTTTCAGTTCTGCCCACAAAATGTCTACAGCATTGAGGTCAGGGCTTTGTGATGGACACTCCAATACCTTGACTGTGTTGTCCTTAAGCCATTTTGCCACAACTTTGGAAGTATGCTTGGGGTCATTGTTCATTTGGAAGACCCATTTGCGACCGAGCTTTAACTTCCTGACTGATGTCTTGAGATGTTGCTTCAATATATCCACATAATTGTACTGCCTCATGATGCCATCTATTTTGTGAAATGCACCAGTCCCTCCTGCAGCAAAGCACCCCCACAACATGATGCTGCCACCCCCGTGCTTCACTGTTAGGATGGTGTTCTTCGGCTTGCAAGCCTCCCCTTTTTTCCTCCTAAAATAATGATGGTCATGATGGCCAAACAGTTCTATTGTTATTTCATCAGACCAGAGGACATTTCTCCAAAATGTACGATCTTTGTCCCCATATGTAGTTGCAAACCGTAGTCTGGCTTTTTTTATGACAGTTTTGGAGTAGTAGCTTCTTCCTTGCTGAGTGGCCTTTCAGGTTATGTCGATATAGGACTGATTTTACTGTGGATATAGATACTTTGTATCTGTTTCCTCCAGCATCTTCACAAGGTCCCTTGCTATTGTTCTGGGATTGATTTGCACTTTTCGCACCAAAGTACGTTCATCTCTAGAAGACAGAATGTGTCTCCTTCCTGAGCGGTATGATGGATGCTTGACTGTTAGTATAAGGTTCTTACTGTGGAATGCAGTGTTTGGTTTTCGCCAGGCATAATGGGACCCATGTCATCCAAAAAGTTGACTCAAGTTTGCCAAAAAGCACCTGGAAGCACTTGGATGATCATCAAGACTTTAGCCAGAATGTTCTATGGACAGATGATTCAAAAGTTTTACTTTTTGGACAACATGGGTCCCATTATGCCTGGCGAAAACCAAACACTGAATTCGACAGTAAGAACCTTATACTAACAGTCAAGCATGGAAGTGGTAGTGTGATTGTCTAGGGATGCTTTGCTGCCTCAGGACCTAGAGGACTTGCCATAATAGAAGAAACCATGAATTCAGCTCAGTATCACATAATTCTACAGGAGAACACACATTCGTTGGCTATTTCGACATGTTAAAGTTAGCACTCTGGTAATTACCAATTTTAAGGATTGGTGATTGACCTCTCTTATATCAGCTCTCTTGCACTCATACTGTATGGGAGAGGTGGACATATTTTAGGTGTGTCCTTAATGTGATTCAAAGTGCCAATATCAGGCAGAGCTGGTAGGATTATTTAAGTAGCCAGGTCACCCATGATACAAGTCATTATTAGACATTCATCCATGTCTAAGGATGTCTCGGGATAACATGGAAACTGGCCACTAGGGGGCAACAATGAGCAGCTGCAACAGATGCAACTTTGAATCCAGTGACAGACAGTTGTTTTTGAGATTTCTGTTTTAAGCCTTTCCCAAACCTTAACCCTTACCTCAACCATTCAGAGTTAATGCCTAACCTTAAGATTTCGGAGTTAATGCCTAACCTTAAGATTTCAAAGTTAATGCCTAAACTTAACCCTAACCTTAAAAATTCTGAGTTAACCTTAAACACTTCTAAATTTGACGTTTGCAACAATTTAGAAATTTGACGTTTTGAGTAACATGAATGAGCTTTTAATTATGATGTGAGACTGTGAAGGCTCGTTGTATTTAAGACCAACTGAAAGATGGTTTTAGTTGTAACGCAGATGTTATGGCATGAATTTTGACAGAGGAAATGCAGCCTATCCAGCTGTGATGCACACTGCCCTTATGCACATGTAACAAGATTAATGTGCTTTTGGTGCCTGTACTGTATACTTCATATTTAGAAACATCATTTTTTTTGGTTTTTCCCATTTTGGCATAGCCTCCCCTCCTCTCAATTAAGTTTTTTTTTATGCAATCATGAAGTTCTCAAGACTGTGGAAACAGGGTTTGGCTTAATCACCAAAGCTTTTTTAAATATCAAGTTTGAGAAGAGCAAAACAATGAGCTGACATTCCCATTTTACCTATGTGTTTTTTTTCACCTTTATTTTACCAGGTAGGCCAGTTGGGAACAAGCTCTAATTTACACCTGCGATCTGGCCAAGATAAAGCAAAGCAGTGGGACACAAACAACACAGAGTTACACATGGAACGTACAGTCAATAACACAATAGAAAAAGTATATATACAGTGTGTGCAAATGGCGTGAGGAGGTAAGGCAATAATTAGGCCATAGTAGCGAAGTGATTACAATTTAGCCAATTAACACTGGAGTGATAGATGTGCAGATGATGATGTGCAAGTAGAAATACTGGTGTGCAAAAGAGCAAAAAACTAAATAAAAACAATTTGGGGATGAGGTAGGTAGATGGATGGGCTATTTACAGATATTGCAGGCAGGCCTACATTATTTTAGCCATGCAGTAAGCTCCAAAACAGCAGCTACTGTTTGGGGGGTGCGTAAAACCCCCTCCATGTTGTAGGCTACATTTGTCCATACCCCTCATGAAACGAGAGATGAGAAACTCTGTGAATACCGATGAATCTCGTATTTACAAGTTATTTTCCTGTAACAATTGCTTGTTTTTTGTTTAATTTTATTAAAACCAAACTTATTAGAATGATTCACCGTCCTGGTTTTAAGGTTGAGAACATCCGTGGCACACATGCAATGCTACTTCTGGAAATGCTACTTCTGGAGAAGTGTGAATGCAATCTGGTGTGTATGTTTGGGATGTTTGGCATGATCATGCTCAGCTAATAAGCAATTTACACTACTCATAGCACCTATATCTGTGAGAATGCAATTTAGGACTATATACACTATATATACACCCCTTCAAATGAGTGGATCCGGCTATTTCAGCCACACCCATTGCTGGCAGGTGTATAAAATCAAGCACACAGCCATGCAATCTCCATAGACAAACATTGGCAGTAGAATGGCCTTACTGAAGAGCTCAGTGAATTTCAACATGACACCGTCATAGGATGACATCTTTCCAACAAGCCAGTTCGGCAAATTTCTGCCCTGCTAGAGCTGCCCCGGCCAACTGTAAGGGCTGTTATTGTGAACTGAAAATGTTTAGGAGCTACCGTGAAGCTCAGCCGTGAAGTGGTAGGCCACACAAGATTATGGAATGGGACCGCTGATGCGTGTAACGTGTAGAAATCGTCTGTCCTCGGTTGTAGCACTCTCTATCGAGTTCCAAAATTCCTCTGGAAGCAATGTCAGCACAGAACTGTTCGTCAGGAGCTTCGTGAAATGGGTTTCCATGGCTGAGCAGCTGCACGCACACAAGCCTAAGATCACCATGTGCAATGCCAAGTCTTGTCTGGAGTGGTATAAAGCTCGCCGCCATTGGACTCTGGAGCAGTGGAAAGGCGTTCTCTGGAGTGATGAATCACGTTTCACCATCTGGCAGTCCAACGGACGAATCTGGGTTAGGAGTATGCCAGGAGAATGCTACCTGCCAGCTGTAAAGATTGGTGGAGTAGGAATAATGGGTTGGGGCTGTTTTTCATGTTTTGGGATAGGCACCTTTCGTTCCAGTGAAGGGAAATCTTAACGCTACAGCATACAATGAAATTCTAGACAATTCTGTTCTTGCAACTTTGTGGCAACGGTTTGGGGAAGGCCCAATCCTGTTTCAGCATGACAATACCCTGTGCACAAAGCATACAGAAACGGTGTGTCGAGATTGGTGTGGAAGAACTAGACTGGCCTGCACAGAGCCTTGACTTCAACCCCATCGTATACCTTTAGGTTGAATTCGAACGCAGATTGGCCTAACCGCCCTACATCAGAGCCCGACCTCACAAATGCTCTTGAGGCTGAATGAAGGCAAGTCCCAGCAGCAATGTTCCAACATCTAGCAGAAAGCCTTCCATAAGAGTGGAGGCTGGGGGGATAGGGGGGGACCAACTCCATATTAATGCACATGGTTTTGGAATGAGCTGTTCGATGAGCAGGTGTCCACACACTTTTGGTCATGTAGTGTGTTTCCATATTGAAGCCATGCAATTACTTAGAACAATGTGAACTGCAAACAGGTACTTAGCATTTCAATGGGATAGGTCTATATTTTGTGATTTCGTTTCTGTAAGCTATTTCACAAATTATAATGGACTAACATTGGAATTGCAGTTGATTCGAAGGCAATACATAAAATACCGTAAATACACCATTTGAAGCAACCACATATTTAGCCATGGAGCATGTTCTGATTGGTCAGTGACGGGCCAAGTCTCGTCACACCTACAACTTCTTTATTAATCAAAACCCAGCCCTTTCCCGCCACCGCCAGCACTGTGCTCATCATTCTTGGTTGTGAAAGTAGCAGAAATATTTTTGACACCCCCCCCCCCCCCCCCCCCCCCCCCGAACCTATAGCGACACCGCCAGTACTTAGATTTACCATTGCGTTAGGTTTGTCAATCTATAGTATCTTGTAAAACAGCCCTATAAGGAGGCTACGGGGAGATTAGTCCTAAGAGTGGTCCTAAGAGTGGTCCTAAGAGTGGTCCTAAGAGTGGTCCTAAGCGTAGTCATAGGAGTAGTCCTAGAGACAGCCAGGAGACTCTGAGGTGTTGAGATGAGCTGTTAACTGGCTAAGTCAAAACACACTGCTCTGCTGCACTTAGTCTGGTGTAAACCACAAGGGATTGCAAACCATTGATTCATTGTAATTGTAATAAATAATGCAATGCAAACATGTAATTTAAGCAATAAGGCTCGAAGAGGTGTGGTATATGGCCAATATACCACGGCTAAGGGCTGTTCTTACCCACGACGCACACAGCCCTTTGACGTGGTATATTGACCATATATCACAAACCCCTGAGGTGGCTTATTGCTATTATATACTGGTTAGCAGTGTAATTAGAACAGTAAAAATAAATGTTTTGTTATACCCCTGCTATAAGGTCTGATATACCCCGGCTTTCAGCCAATCAGCATTCAGGACTCAAACAATATATCATAGGGTAGACCTACCAGTTAGTGTCACATTATAAACAGCAATTTGCCTAAAGACATGTCGTATTCTGGGTCACTTAAAATCCACGATCCCCAATTGTGTATTTAACTCCCACTAATGTCTTGGTGTTTGTGATACCAGCCAGTGGTCTTTGTTTTTCTCCAAAACCCAAATGGTGCCTTTCACATTGACTTTCCATCAGCTAAGATTGTAAGGGATTCTAAGGCGGCGCTATTTATGCACTGTACAACAGGCCTGCTCTAGCGTAATTGTCTTGGATCTGCAGAGGGCCACTCGGCTTTCATTGCTATTCATTGAGCCAGCCAACACACATGCGCATGGAGAGATGAAGCTAACATGCTTAGCTGTTGTTGTTGTCGTTTGCTGCCATTCATCTGGGAGGGACTTAGTTCTGGTCTGGATTTGAGAGATGCCGAGTGCCAGCGGTGTTCTGCCGAGCTCTGCCCGCATGCCTGTGTCTTCAGGAGAAGGATGGCAAGGATGGAGGATGGCATTGGTGGCTATGATTAAAACTGTGGTTTCTCTCTTTCTCGCTCTCTCTTTCTCCCTCTCTATCTCTCTTTTGCTCTGTGGGCGCCCTGTTCAGTACAGTACATCGCTAGGGGGAGACTAGGCTACTAACTGCCGCCAACCCCCCCCCCTCTTCCCCTCTCCCTTTTCTTTCCCTCTCATTCCCTCACTCTTTTCCTTTATTTTATTTCTCATCCCCCTTCGTCTGCTCCTCGTCTCTGTGAATTACATCGTTCCGCTTGGTTCTCATTCAGACAAGACGGGAGGATGGGAGGAGTGTGACGGAGGGATGGGCAATCAGATGGGCACCCTTCTGTGAATGGGGCCCCTAGCATGGAAGAGAGGCTTGTGGAGGAGTGAGGGAGAAGAGGAAGAGAGGAAGAGGATGATAAAAAAAAAAAATTAAAGAATGAAAGAAAGAAATATGAGAAAAATATGGAGGGAGTATGACAAGATAAAGGAGCAAAAACCTAAATTTGAAGAAGAGAACAGAGAGAAAGAGAAGGAAAAGAAAGAGGGAGTGGAATAGAGAAGGGGATGCCCATGAGCTAAAGGTGGCTCATCCTATTGCTGCCCGGCGTTATCCCTTTAGCACAGCAGCGGTTTCAGGGCGGACGACTCTGCCGTGAAATTCCGGCTAAGCATGGTCGGGAGCCGCGGAACATGGAACACGGATGAGCCGGGATTAGGGAGGCCCAAAGCTTTCCCTTCTTCCCTTCATCCCTGCCTCACAGGGTGTCTGTGATCCGGTCCGTCACTCAGTGGGCGACGCAAGCCCGTCAATGTCCACCGGCTGCTCACGGCGAGTCTGGCGCCTCCCGCGGGCCGGGGGATAGACGGACACACGCCACCCTCTCAAATCCTCTCTCCCGTGGAGGACCCTGCACATACACACGCCCAACTGCACATCTTCCTCCCTCTCCAATCCCTCTCTCTATCTCCCCCCCTGGCTTTCTCTCGCTCTCTCGTTCCATCTCTCCACGACAACATGTTCTTACCATGATCCCATCACGCCTCACACCACACCAGGGCACATAGGCTAATATCGCTTGGTATGTGTGGGGTGTGTGTGCGTGGTGTGTGCACATGTGCCTGTGGTGTGTGAGTGTGTGTGTCTGTCTGTGTGTGTGTGAGTCTGAATGCATTGAAAGATGTGTATGGGTTGGAGTATGAGGATGCATGTATGTGAATTCATTGTGTGAGTCTGTCTTTGTCCTGATGCATGCTTGCTTGCATGTCCCTTCGAGTGCCTATAGGCCGAGATGTTCCTGCTCATAAAGCCATTGAATTCTCCTTGTCGTCCCTCTGTTCCCGTCCTTAAGGCTCCCGCGTACTTGCGCACGCTTTCATCTCCAAGTCAATACCTATTGAGCTGCTCATGAAAGGGAAATGACCGTTGGTTTTTAACTTCCAAGGCTTGATCAATACCCACCTGCTCCATCTCATTTCACTCCTGTGTCTCTTCCTCTCCACCTCTCCTCTCATGACATTCCTAAAATCCAGCTTTATCTCTACGCTGAATGAGAAGAGTCATGGGAAAACTTTGGGAATATCGTATTGGCGAGTAATGAGAAAGTGTTTTGGGGGTTTTACTTCAAGTTTCCTCTCAGCATAATCTTGTGAAGCCACAGTATGGTCTATAGGGTTTACTCTGTGTTTACAGTGTAAATGTTGGTCATTTTATGGAATCACACGGAGAGAAAGTGTGACGTGAATGATTCATTATTATTATTATTTTATTTTATACACTGAATTTGAAGCAGTTGATTCACAGGTTGGTTTGGGAAATGTTTAGACATGTAGTTCTCTGTTGAGGCATACAGAATATGATAACGCTATGGCTGTGTGTGTGTGTGTGTGTGTGTGTGTGTGTGTGTGTGTGTGTGTGTGTGTGTGTGTGTGTGTGTGTGTGTGCGCGCACACGCATGTGTGTATTGTATGCCTTATTGCATTTGCACATCTCCAAACCCCACTGTAGAGAGGAACAAAGCGTTTCTCTCTCACACACAAACAGTTGTCCCCAAAGTCCAGGGAAAGTCAACAATCGACAGAAAGCAGAGTCTTTGAGGGCTAGACCAACCAACAGGGCTGAGGGGCAGAGGGAGGAAGAAGTCAAAGAAAACAGCCACTCGAAAGGAAGAAATGATAAATATCTTTGCTTACTTTTTTACACAGACAAAAAAAGCGATCTCCCTAGTCCCTAGCAGAGCTTAAAATGCGGAACTTTGCCTATGTCTCTGAGTCTAACCAAGCAGCCGGTAGGCAGCTGCGTCTCTCCCTTCGACCTCACGTTCAAAGAAAAGTTGCCTCCTTATTTATGTGCAAATGTGCTCTTAGGCCCTACGAGGGTGGCGCGCATGCTGAATCCCTCCTTTCTGGGCTTTAGCAGATTATCCTTCTACTCCCTTTGGTCCCCGTCGCCCTAAGCCCAGCTGCCCCGACCTTTTGTCATTGAGACTTTCTCTCCTTCTTCTTGGTGTCCCCCTCCTCCTCTTCCCTGACACCCCCCCATCCAGAAACCAGACGCAACAGCGAAAGTGAGAGAGAGAGAGATAGAGAGAGAGAGAGAGAGAGAGAGGGAGAGATACCCCCCACCCTCCCCTCACCTCCATCTAGTCTTCATCCCTCTCCACCCCTCCCTCCTTCAGTCCTTCTCAAAGGGCCATTATATCACTCTCTTCATGGATAAAGGGCCCTGGAGAGAGAGTGGAGAGGGAGGGAGGGAGGGAGGGAGGGAGGGAGGGAGGGAGGGAGGGAGGGAGGGAGGGAGGGAGAAGGTTGCCGGAGCTCGCTTCTCTCCCATTCCTAATCGATGAGAGTGGCCCACGTGGAGCTCTGAAGGCTAATCGATACTCTCTTTTTTTCTCTCTTCTTTTTTTCTACCTATCTTTTGTTGACCATCCGTTTTGCTGCTGACTCTTACAAAACGCGATTGCAGAGCTGAATTAGGGAGGGGGAGGAGGAGGGGGGAGACCTCTGATCACTTCTCTCTAGGGGGTACCAGAGGATTGGTATATGTGTGTGTGTGTGTGTGCGTGAATGTGTCTGTGTGTTTGCGCATGTGTGGGAATGGGGGGAGGTTAGCTATGTCTGCGTGAATGGAGAGTAGGCGCGTAGAACAGTCGAGCTGGCAAAAAAATTCAATCAACAACATTACCCCCCCCCCCCCCCCCCCCACACACACACACACACACACACACACAACACCCAGGCACATTTGTCCCTTTTCTCTTGCCATACGTCGTCTCTTGTTGCTGAGCAAACAGAGGGCTAAGAGTTGACTCTCCGCTGCCTCTACTCTCCGTATGGGCACACGGAGGGATTTGCAGGATAAGCCAGTGCATCGTATTCCGCTCCATCTCCTCTCTCCCCTACTGTTCTGACTCTGTCAACTTCTCTTTCTCCAGTCTGTCATTCTAGTATCAGCCAACTACTGGCCAGTGGCCTCTCTCTCTTTGTCGCTTTCACACTCACTCCCCTACAGTAGATCCTTGTCCTTTATTTTTCCTGTCACTTTCTGTCACTCCCATGGCCATACTGCATGTCTGTGAGAAGGAGAGTTGTACCAGTTAACTGATGGCCACAGTAAATACATAACCAATAGAAATGTCAAATTAAGGAATTCTCTGTCCCCATAGCTGTGTAATCTTCCAGCTGACAAGACCCCACTTGTAGTTTAGGGATCTATGTTCTACCACCCACCTATTTTCTTATTTATTGACCTACACCTGACTATACACAAGTGTATGTACACACACCGTACATGTATGCACACAGGCACACAGACACACGCGCGCACAGACAGCCAAGTTTCCTGACATCCACAATACCTCTTTATATTCCCCTCTACTCCTCCCACTCTCACCAAACACCTGCCTAACTGTTAATATAACAGCTTCTTAACTCCACTATCAGTCTGTCAACACCACAAACAGAGGGAAAAAACAATTATCCTCTGTGTGCGTGGTGAAACGACTACAAGCGCAACATGCTTTTTAGGTTTACAGTTCCACATTGTTAACCGTATGTGGTAATTACTTTTGGCTGCCTCTCTCTTCTCCGTCTCTTTATTAGTTGTCTAACAAGCCTCTTCTCATGTAAATAGAAAGCAATAAAATGGCAATTAACCGTGCAAATAGGTATAAATGACTGTCCAGGCGACGGGGGTATTGACAGGCCCCGCTGTCAGCCTGCCTGGTTAGTGAGGAGCGTGGAGGAAAGAGAGAGGGAGGGAAGGAGGGACAGAGAAAAAAAGGAAGGGAGAAAAAAAACGGGCACACAAATCCCACAGGCCATTGTTTGTTGTGTCTGCGCCCAGCACCATTGTTTTGGTCCCCATTAGCCCCTGACCTCCCGCGCAAGAGCGGGAAAAGATGGTGGGGATTCAAAAGGACAGACGTGGCCCACTGACACGGAGGATATTGGAGTTAGAGAAGGGAGAGGGAAGAGTTAAAGGAGGCTTTGGGTGGGGGCCAGTGGGGACACTGGGTTTCAGTGAGGAGGGGTGGAGGAGTAGAGGGCTTGTGGGGCAGTCTAGCTGACCGGGTGGAGGGGTGGGGGAGGAGGAGGCTGGCTAGCCCCAGACCAGGGTAATGCGATCCTCCCGCTGTCTAGCCCCAAACAAAGACACGCTATTGTCCTAATGCTTACTCCCGCTTAGGGAGAGACTGTGACCACTGTTTGTGATGCTTTCTCACATTCATACAGACTGAGTCACACACTAAATCAGCCAAGCCAACATCCCTTGACTGAAGCCAGTCTGTTGGACACTTCATTCAATTTCCTCCCACCTTAAAAAGCACAGTAGTCATACACTTGGTAAGAAAAGGGGGGAAATGGAAGTCTTTATATTGAGATTAGTCACCTAGAATTTGTTTTTAATTCATTAGAACACGCAACAGATGACACATTTATCTACCTACTGAGCGTATCATTTTTTATTAGAGAAGAATGTTGCTTGTGTGTCTCTTGATTACCATCTTCCTGCCTTTGACCGAACCGCTATCCCTTCCCGAATAGATACGACACTCCATGAGTTCACATGTAACGTTGAGATTGAGACAAAAGCCATCGCTTTACATGGGGACACACAATTTCCTGCATATCAAGGACCGAGTCACCCGCCTCATACAGCAGTGAGTGAAATGACTGCTGTGAGAAAAGCAGGGTAACCAGGCTAACCCTAGGAACCTTACCTGCGCTTCACTCAGGAGTGAAACTACATGGGATGTGTCCCAAATAGCAGCCTATTCCCTACACAGTGCACTACTTTTGACCAGATCCCTATGAGCTCTGGTCAAAAGTGGTGCACTATATAGGGAACAGGGTGCCATTTGGGGCGGAACATACCCACTGCCACACAGCCACACACTGAGAATCAGTGGGAAGAAGGGGGAAGAGGAGCTGAGGCCTAAGAGGATGAACCATAGAGATTTAAGCAGAAAGCGCTAGTCGGGGCTGTGAAATAGCCAAAAGTCCTGTGGATCAGATGGAGCTGTCAAGCAGGGCAGGAGATGAGAAAGAGGGAAAGAGAGAGATAGAGAGACCAGATGAGAGATCCCAGAGAGATGGTAGCCAGGCAGGGAAGCCCAGGAGATAGCAGAGACGGAGTAGCTTAGATCAGCTTTTAGAGAATATTTCACAGGGCCTGGGAAGAGTAGGAGAGCTCAGAGAGGTGCGGAGAGACAGGAGAATAGTTGTAGAAAATAAAAAAGCAGGAAAGGCTAAATAACTCAGACTAAGCAATCAGACGTATGACGCAATATGGTGAAGATAATCTACAACTCTACATGATATAAGGGTACTAAGCAATTGGTTAAATTGATCAGTTTTCATACTCCACAGTAGATAGACAAAAGGTAAATTTATATCCCATCCAAATCTGCCAGACTGCTCAGAACTGTAATTCACATAGAAGCGACTGGACTCAGTCATCCCGCAACTGAACTCTAATGGTCCGGGAAGAGATGGGCAGAAAGCCTAAAACCAGTAGGGCCATTTGGCCTTTGTAGAGGGACTATATAGCTATAATGTAACGATCGGCGTTGGTGGAATTAGACCAAGATGCAGCGTGGGGTAGGTTAATCATATTCTTTAATGATAACTAGAAAAACAAGAAAGCGCGAACCAACGAAACATACAGCCTTGTCGGGCTCAACAGCAACAATACAAGGACAAGATCCCACAACCTAGGTGGGGAAAAAAAGCTACCTAAGTATGATTCCCAATCAGAGACAACAATAGACAGTTGCCTCTGATTGGGAACCACACTCGGCCAAACACAAAGAAATACAACACATAGAATGCCCATCCAAATCACACCCCGACCAAACCAAATAGAGACATAAAAAGGCTCTCTAAGGTCAGGGCGTGACATATAAAGACAAAACTATTTGGCTTAGGGTCAGTAACGTACAGTAGAGAAGTGCTTAGGGGGCATTGAGGGGACCCAAGAGGCTAAGAGTATCTGGGGGAGAGCGAGGGGGCTTTAAAGTGTCAGAGTGGGTTCAGGCTCAGTCGTCTTGGAGCCAGAGAAACAGTGTTAAATTACGCAGAAGGAGGTGGCGGGACCCTGTCAGCACGGGGCTGTGCGTTGCAGCCAGCCCAGCTTCTGGAGGTGGCATAGCTCCATGCCCCCCGGATTGGTCTGTCCGGTCACATGATGTCCACAGAGCACTGGGATACATGCACACACGCACACAGACACACAGACACACACGCACACAGGAGATCAAGGGGCTGAGAGGGGCAATGGTCATTTCATAGCGATGGACACAGTAGTCCCTCCTGATCGCTATACATCTTTCTCCCTCTGTTACCCCCGAGACACTCTATTTTTCTCTTTGCTACTCACTCTCTTGCTTTGCATTTATTTTTTCCTTACTCTGCAGCATATGTTGTCCTCTAATATTCTATCCAGATCCTTGTTTTTTTTTTATGCTTCAAGCTACTGTTTAATAATGTAATCTGAGGGTCAACAGAAAAACAGAAGTTTAAGACGAAAAATTGATAAATTGAAAAAACAAGTTAAACATTGAAGGGGAAAGCTCGAGGCTGTTTGATCGACGTCAGGCATGTTCCGACTTGCCCCTGGTTCTGATTGGCAGATAAATTGGGCGTCAGTAAAACGGCAAATGAGTTGAACGTTTCAGCAATGGCGGGGGTGTGAAGGCAATTTCACTTTAGTGTTTAGCATATTCTGTGACACTTCAGGGGTTGCAAATCACATGAATAAACGCTTAATTATTTTAAAAGAAATTCCTCTGGCTTTAATTGAATATTAATCACTGCTCATCGTTGTCTTGTAGTCAGGCTTAATTGCATGTTTGTCCCTCCTTTTTTGCCTCCATGTTTTTTGTTTTATTTTGTGGAGTCTGGAATATATCGGTTTGAACACAGCGAAGATTTTCAAATGGTAAACCAGAGCTACATTGCTCTGAAACTGATACATGTTGTCTGTTTTCAACCATTTTACTTCCATCAACGATGCAGAGTTAAATCTCCAAGACCTTGAGTGCATATTTCTATTCAACCATTTGCAGTTCCATGCCGATACATAAGAAAGAAATCAGTCAACATTGAAGTGCATTCAAAATGAACATGTCTTGAATAACCACTCATTTTTGTCGGTAAAATGTACAAAAGGCACAACAATAAGCAGAATACAATATTGGTCACATATGGTTAGACAGGCAGGTTTATTGGTGACAAGGTGACAAAAGTGATGCATGTGGGGAAATTTCCACAATTTCTTACAAGTGTGAGGATAAGTCATGTTGAGCTTACTGGTAAAAACAATTACAACTGTCACAACAAAAAATCCACATCCAATTTTTCAATTTTTTTTTTTTTTGGTTTTTCCACACCTTTACCTACAGCGATAGATTGACACTCTCCCTGACCTATCCTGTGCAAGTGCTTGAGCATTTGTCTCCGGCGCAATTGGCCACACATCATAGCTAGCCCAGAATCACTGTATCCTGTCTGAACACCCCTGACATGTCGCTCCACACGCACAGAGCATAATTCAACTTGATTGGTTAGCTCTGCTGCAGGGCATGATTCTGGACTGTCCAACACTGTACATCAGTCTGACCGAAGGGCATGGGGGGGTGGAGGCGCGTGGAGCTGTGTGTTATCCTGGTCCAGTTAGCAAGTCCAATTAGGCGAGAGCCCATTGGTTGAACGAATGTTCACAAGTTGTTATGCGTTCTTATGTATTTATGGACAAGATGAGATGAGTCCACCTCCTGTCATTCTCTCTCTCTCTCTCTCTCTCTCTCTCTCTCTCTCTCTCAAACCTTCTCATGCTTACAAGCACAGTCATATGTGCGTAAAGTGCGCGTTCTAGCATGTGCACCTCTACTGTTTCTCAGTTGCAACACAAAGTGCTATAGGGCTAAATAGGAGAGTGCAAGGGATGCTTAGCCCGATTCCGTCTCTCTCAGTGCCCCCCAATGCTCTGCAGGCCAGAGGGTATGACCTGGAAGCGCCAGCCATGTGCCTCCATTATACCACCACTACACCTTAGCATGTATCATGGTGTCCATATTAAAGACAGTCACACGTCCACACCAACTCCAAATTCTAAGTGACTCTGACACATCTTCCGTGTTGCTGATCCTACACCACCCCAGGTTTAAACAAGAGCGTTGGGAGTTACATACATACAGTTTCTTCAAGTTTGGGTTGAGTGGCAAAACAAAGAAGTGATTGAATTTTTTTGGTCACACCTGTGACAATACATCAAACATTGTACTGGAACTCATTTTGTCTTAACTATCGTGTCCAATCTAGCATGAAACACATATTGACAATTTAGTATTTGAATATGAGTCAACCAAATTGTACAATACTCCTCTAGAATATGAATCAGCCTTTTTTTCTTCCATTTGAAGTAGACTCTGCCCATAGTTTTTTACAATATCTAGATTATAGACTATGTACTGCAGATGAGTGGTAGGCTATCGAATGGGCTCTGGAGCCAAGCCGATAATAATTCATAAGATACTGACTCCCTCCTCCACCGTTAAGTCTCCACTGGTGTGCTGCTTAGCTAGCTTCCTCTTGTAACTGTCCTCCCAGCAGAGTACCAGTGTGAGTTTGAGTACCAGTCCCTGCCATAACCGAGCTAACGGAGCAAATTACATCGTGAGCTCAAATGAGCTATGATCTCCAGCATATATGCTGGAGGCGGGAGGAAGGGAGGAGAAAGGGGGGGGGGGATTATCCCCTAATTAACACTGATACCTCCCCCATGGACAATGTCCCCTCTCATCAGTAGGCTTGCACGTCTTAATGTTAGGTGCTAACTGCCTTCTTCACATATGTCAGAACTCGTTAAGGGATCTCCACTATGCCTGTAATGCCCTCCGGTTTAATGGCTTGTAAAACATGGTTAACACTCACAATTTGGCTTTTCTATCTTCTCTGTCTTTCTTGCCTACCCGTTGTGAGATG
Source organism: Oncorhynchus clarkii lewisi (assembly GCF_045791955.1). NCBI lineage: Eukaryota > Metazoa > Chordata > Actinopteri > Salmoniformes > Salmonidae > Oncorhynchus > Oncorhynchus clarkii. The sequence goes on from NC_092148.1 coordinate 30,144,758, forward strand.
ACAGATGTGACCCGATTCAGGAAACTAGGCGTATGTCGCAAGGCACGACTTCACATGCGAGCTGTTTGAACGAAAAACATTTTTTTTATAAAAATATTTTTTGGGGGCAGAAATGCCTTCTCGAACGTGTGAACTTTCATGTGCCTTAATATCATAATAACGTGTATGCTATCTGTAAATACGAATACAATTGTTAAATTATGAGCCTAGTTTGTTTAGCCACAGAGAAAGCGGGCAACCTTCCCACTAGTTGGCGGGCTCGCTAGCTAACGTTAGGTGTATGCTCTCCACTTTCTGGAGGACCGAGATTTGAAATCAGTGGAATTTGAGTATGAAAGCTAAAGAGATTGAGAAAACACCAGTCTGGATTACATGATTTGCACATAAAGTTATGTGCATGATCTTATTCTTCATATCACAGACACATTTGCTTGACTAGTTATAGCCATAGAACCTAGTTGGTTAGCTACCTGCAGATTCATGCAGGGTAGTAACATCATGAGTTGTGATTATGGTCCATTGTTTAGCTGGTTAGCTACATGTCTTAAGACTCCACTCTAATTTTGACAAAGTATTTTAATTTCAAGTTAAAGTGTACTGTTAGCTAGCTAGCTAACATTAGCTGGCTGGCTCGCTAACAAACGTTACGTCATGCGTTGGGATTCATTGTTTACCTAACAAGCTATCTAGTTACATTTCTTAACAAAAGACTCTCGTCTTACTGTGCCAGAGCGCAGATTAACTGATGCATTTTTGAACACTCAACACCCGTTGAATATGTCTGGTGTCAGTAAACGTCAACAACAAAGCATAATTCAATTGTTGCCAGCAGCACAGTTACAGTCACCAACGCTCTGGATAACATGAAAAAAGCCTAACCAGTTCTGCTAGGGCAAGTGAAATGGTCAGAGTTGGGTGTTCTCTCATTATGTGTCTGGAAGTAGTTAGCCAATGTTAGCCAGTTAATTTGAGTGCTTGACAGTAGTTGTGAGGTCAGAGCTTTCGGGAACAACCCTAAGAGATGGGTAGGGCTAAGGCCTAAGAGGGTGTGAACGATGCTGAATGGGTGTAGACAGAGAAGGGCTCTCCAATATTAGTACCAAATCATTGAAAGACGATTTTCACAAAAGTGAGTTTACAAGCTGATCAACTTTCAAAGCAGAATTACTTTCCCATTGTTTACTCAAATGCAGTGTATTAGATACCACAATATAGCGCTGAGTCTCTACTGTTATTCAAAAAACAGAAATTCAAATGTTGCTACATAAGACCGAATCCAGGTGGTGAGTCACAGATATGGTATGATCTAGGACTCTTAGGGGAGACTTAATTGCGGGTGGATGTGGATGTAGAGGTAGATATACAGGGCATGAACGGGATTGGCCCTGGTAGGCTGTAGGATCTACCAATCAAAGGCTCTGTTTGGCAGGGGTTTCTGTGTTTGACAGTGGAGTACATTTTCTGCAAGTGTGCAGTCTGGTTTTGCGTATGTGAACGACCGGCTCAAATCGGTCTTATGTAGCAAAATGTTTTATTGTATTTTTTACATTATATAAAAGTAGAGACTCAGAACTACAAAATGCTATATCATACACGGCATTTGAAGAACAATGGGAAAGTAATTATGCTTTGAAAGTTGTTAAACTTGTAAACTCACTTTTGAGAAATGGCCATTAAAAATGTTGGTACCTACTGGAGCGCTCTCCTTTGTCTACACCCATTCAGCATTGTTCACACCCTCTTAATCCAGCCCCTGTCAAATCTTTAAGGATTCACATGTGAGGTCATGTGCTAAACAGTGAGTATTGTAGTAAAGATTCAGACTAAACGTGGTAAAAGTAGCAGCCTACAATAAGGAAAAATTAAACGTAAAGTGTCCAGATAAAATATTTTATAAATATTAGATGATGCTTACCCAGACACACTTGTCTAAATTGATGGGTCATGTGAAATAAATGCTATGACCCCCAGCCACATATTGCCAAGTGGATGGGTCTCTACAGAAGGTGTAAACGGTCTAGCCAAATGTTTACTTGCATAGTAGCAATATCAGAAATACACTACCGGTCAAAAGTTTTAGAACACCTACTCATTCAGCGATTTTTCTTTATTTTTACTATTTTCTACACTGTAGAATAATTGTGAAGCCATTAAAACTATGAAATAACAGATATGGAATCATGTAGTAACCAAAAATAGCCACCCTTTGCCTTGATAACAGCTTTGCACACTCTTGGCATTCTCTCAACCAGCTTCATGAGGTAGTCACCTGGAATGCATTTCAATTAATAGGTGTGCCTTCTTAAAAGTTAATTTGTGGAATTGTTTTCTCTCGTAATGCGTTTGAGCCAATCAGTTGTGTTATGACAAGGTGTGTGTGTGTGCGTGTGTGTGTGTGTGTGTGGTGGGGGGGGGGGGGGGGGGTGTATACAGAAGATAGTCCATATTATTGCAAGAACAGCTCAAATAAGCAAAGAGAAATGACAATCCATCATTACTTTCATGACGCATCTCTACATCAACTGTTCAGATCAACATCATCTGTTCAGAGGAGACTGTGTGAATCAGGCATTCATGGTCGAATTGCTGCAAAGAAACCACTACTAAAGGACACAAATAATAAGAAGAGACTTGCTTCGGCCAAGAAAAACAAGCGTTGGACATTAGACCAGTGGAAATTTGTCCCTTGGTCTGGAATCTAAATTGGCGATTTTTGGTTCCAACCGCCGCGTCTTTGTGAGACGAGGTGTGGGATAACGGATGATCTCTGCATGTGTATTTCCCACCGTAAAGCATGGAGGAGGAGGTGTTATGGTTTGGGGGTGCTTTGCTGGTGACACTGTCTATGATTTATTTACAATTCAAGGCTACACTTAACCAGAATGGATACCTCAGCATTCTGAAGCAATACGCAATCCCATCTGGTTTGGGTTTAGTGGGACTATCATTTGTTTTTCAACAGGACAATGACCCAACACACCTCCAGGCTGTGTAAGGGCTATTTGACTAAGATGGAGAGTGATGGAGTGCTGCATCAGATGACCTGGCCTCCACAATCCCCCAACCTCAACCATATTGAGATGGTTTGACATGAGTCAGACCGCAGAGTGAAGGAAAAGCAGCCAACAAGTGCTCAGCATATGTGGGAACTCCTTCAAGAAAAACATTCCAGATGAAGCTGGTTGAGAGAATATAAAGCGTGGGCAAAGCTGTCATCAAGGCAAAGAGTGGCTATTTGAAGAATCTCAAATGTAAAATATATTTTGATTTGTTTTTGTATTTTTTGGTTACTACATGATTCCATCTGTGTTACTTCATAGTTTTGATGTCTTCACTATTATTCTACAATGTAGAAAATAGTAAAAATAAAGAAAAACCCTTGAATGAGTAGATGTTCTGAAACTTTTGACCGGTAGTGTAGATGCTGTATATTATTTTATTTATAATGACTCTATGTAAAAGAACAATATCAAAAACAATATCAGTGATAGATGAGTTACTTTTATGCATCCAATCAGGGGTAAAGTGGCTTGGCAACAGGATAAAAAAAATTGTAGCAGCAACATATGGCGTGTGTGTTGGGAGGGAGTAATTTGAATAGAGTCACTGCAGATAGTGCTGATGACTGGTCTGTCCGAACCATGCATGAACAAGGGAATCTATATTCGGAGAGCCTGTTTCTGTCCTGCCCTTGACTTTGGTGCAGGGCATGTGATGTCCATAGCCTCTTAGTCACAAAACTCCCTGATCTTCTCAAAAACATAAGTTTGTCTAGCTGTGTCCAGTCCAGGTGGTGCTTGTACAGGCATACCATCTATGGGAGGAAGGATGTCAACGCTCTGGCACACTCAGATGAGAGTGCTCTGAAACAGTTGTTGCTGTGACGTTCTATTGAAATGGATACTTACATAGTTGAGTCTTTTGTTAAGTTTTACTATGCGATACATTGTAAAAAAAATATCTAAATTCAAAATGACCAGCTCAAATAGACAGAAGAGTGCTATATAGCAGACCAATCCAAACTCATCTCTTAGCATGTCCAGCCCACTCATGGGTAACGGGAAGGTTGCTCACTTTTTCTGTGGCTTAATCAACTAGGCTCGTCATTTAACAATTGTATTCATATTTACAGATGGCATACAAGTTTGTTACAAGTTTGCCCCAAAAAACATTTTGTTAAACAAAAAAGTTTACATTCAAACGGCTCTCCTGTGAAGTAGTGACCCGCGACAAACGCCTAGTTTCCTGAATCGGGTAACATATGAACTAATGTATGAACTAATGTTGTATACTACATCACCAGTCTATTTGTCTAGTGGTCATAAGCAGATATTTCACCACGTATCCATCTGTGTACCCTCACATGTTTTCCCCAACAATAGAACTTTTCATTTAATCTAACAATGATCAGAATTCATATAAAGAAAGTAACATTTTCCCCAAACCTTCATTTCACCATTGATTACCTGTGTCTAAGAAATCTATTACATGCGAGAAGTAAGTTAATTCTGGCATTAGTATTGATCACACTAAAAGCAAATGTCCCCTCTGAATATGCAAGGAAATGCTTGATATGCCAGTGAAAACACTGTGTACGAATAATCCTACAGTCAAGAGTCTCTCTCTCTCTTCTCCTCCTCCTCTTCCCTAATCGCACTCTCCAATGCATCCACTGTATGTTGCATTGTGAAAAAAGCAAACAAGATTATTTTTGATTTTCTGTTCGCCCGCTCACTCCACACACTTCGCACAGTACATTTGGCCCACCCCTCTCTCCCCCGACCCTCTTGATTGAGGGCTAATGAAAAAGCTGTCCTGAGCGCCGCTCTCCTCCCTGTATCCATTAGGAATAATTAGACGGGAACAATTTTGATGCCTGTAACCTCGGCGAGTGTGGCTAATGGCGTTATAAATTGCTCCTGGTCCTGGGCCCTGCTAGCGTTGTCGTCGCGCGGCGCTAGCAAGGAGGGCGAGCCGCTTAATTCAAAAGCACTCTGTCAACAGCACTGATTTGTGTGTTTAATGAGAGCGTTTAAAACAACAGCCGCGGCTCATGCATCCTAATGGTGGCGGCAAGAGCAGGTTCGATAAAGAGGCTTGTCCGTCGTAATTAGCGGCAAAAAACACCCGGGATTAAGAGAAGGGGGCCCGCAGCCGCCGCACTGCACTCAAATGGGCCCCTGTTGCTACTGTCACTGTGAGACTGCCTCTCCCTCTCTGAATGACTCTCTCCTTCCTTCTCTAATTTTCTCTTTCTCTCTCTCACAATTCAATTCAAAGGGGCTTTATTGGCATGGGAAACATTTGTTTACATTTCCAAAGAAAGAAACAAATTCAACAACAAAAATATTAGAAATTAACAGTATTCATTGCATTCAAAAACGGCACAAATATTGCTGCTATGATTGCACATTGTGGTATTTCTCCTAACATATATGGGAGTTTATCAGTGTTTGATTTGTTTTCAAATTCTTTGTGGGTGTTTGTGATCTGTGGGAAATGTCTCTCTCTCTCTCTGTCTCTCTTACTTGCTCTCCCTCTCACAGTACTCTGTTCCTCCCTCTCCATTCCCAGTCTCCTTTGTTCTCTCTTAGTACCTCTCAAACTAACCCTCTCTCTCTCTCTCTCTCTCTCTCTCTCTCTCTTTCACAGTTTACCTACCGCTAGATTTCTCTACCTTTATTTTGTCTAGTTTCTCTCCCCCTCTTTCTTTATATGCCTCTAATGTCTCATCTAATCAAGTAATTATTTCTCTCTGTTCCCCCTACAGCTCTAAGGGTGGGACAATAAGAGGGTCAGATGGGTAATATGCCAACAGGCTGAGGACTAGCTAGTGTGTGTGCGTGTGCATGTGTGTGTGTGTATATGCGTGTGTGTGGGTGGGTGGGTGGGTGCGTTCGTGTGACATGGGCATGAAAGAGTGAGCTGGCACTGACAGCTGCCCCCTCATGTTACCAGTGGACAGAGTGACCAACCATTTATGACATAAGCTCTGATTGAGACCAGGGTCATATTAAAATTGAAACTGAGCGTTTCGCATTGGACAAGTCCAGGTTGTCCCTGTCTGTTTCATTCCGTCGTCTTCCTTTTGGTACGGAATGGAAGCAACCCTGTACAGAGGACGAGCACAGTAATCAGCCAAACACATTATAATAGCTGGATAAAGCGATATGAACTTTTATCCTATAGAGCATGGTGTGCTAAGGAGGCTGTAATATGTTTTAATCAGCCCTGTTGTGCTGAGGTCCTCTCAGAGACTGTGCATGTCTCCCAAATGGCACCCGATGCACTACTTTTGACCAGAGATTTTTGGGCCCTGGTCAAAAGTAGTGCACAACATCGGGAATAGGGTCTCATTTGGGATACAGACTCTGTCTCCGTAATGGATGGAAAAGGAGAGAGTGACAAAGCCAGACAGCGCATTTTAAAAGGTGTTCAATTCACTCGTAAATGCATGCTGACAAGATTAATTGAGCATTGCAAATGGTAAACTCTGAACCCACACACAAGAATAGACAAATACAGACAGATTCATACACACACACACATACTGTACATACAGATGCACACACAGACATAGACAGTGGCACGCACACACAGAGTCACAAACATGCACACACACCCCTCCTCCGGCTCTTCCCTGGCCACTTCCACGTGTCTTGCACTGCACAAATTACTTGATGGGCAGTTAAATGTAGGGGTCGGGGGTTAAATGAACACCGTTGTTTATGAGGATGCGGTGTGAATCCATTTGCATTCTAATATTCCCCCCCTTTTCTGAAAGACACACACGCGCACACACACACGAAAGGAGGGGAAAGGAGAGGTGGGGAGGCTAGGGCTGGTGGACGGCTTGTTTTAAAATCCCATTATCAAGTTATTTATGGAATTCACGGCCTGACAACCTCTGTGACCTTGTTTTGTTAAACATGAACCAGACACGATTCCCGCACGCTGCAACGCCTATTAGCTTTTGTTTTCAATAGCCTTAAAATGTCACCAACTTCAATCACCCCATGGGCAGCTCCCTGCTTGTGTGCTTGGCCCCATCAAATAGACGCATGGCACGCACGCATGTGCACGCGGGCACGTACACACACGCACCCGCACACACACACTCACACGCACTAGACACCCCCTCCACTTCTTTCCCCAAAACAGATCAGCACCACACCTGCCAGACACCATCCCATCCTAGACTCCAACCCATTTGTCTCTGTCTGTGTCTGTGTTTGTTTGTGGCTTAACCGGCCACGGCTGAGTCTCCGCAGCTCGTCTTAGGCTGGCTGAGCCATGCAAATTCTGACCCTCTCTTTAGCCTAATGCTCTTGTTTAAACATGTGCTGCTCATCCGTTCCCTTAGCCACCAGTACACCATGCACACAAGTGCACGCACGCCACACACGCATGCACACACAGTTGCTGTCCACTTATTACTAATAAACATACCAGAGGAGTGTTCTAAATAAATACTGTATGATCCTATGCCTCCGACGAGAGATGCAGGGTGGAGAGACGTGGTGTTGTGGAGGTAGAGGTTTGCAAAGGTTGTATGCAAAGTTTGGTTTCACCTTGCAGGGGAGGGAGAGTGAGTGTGGGTAATAACACAATAAATATTCCCTCACTCGCTGACCCGCGTTTGCACTTGTTAGTGGGCGCCGCAACCTCATTGGCCGAGAGGCGTGCAGCAGTTGAGGGCGGCCATTCAGGGACAGGTGTAAACAAACCCTGACCACGGTGCTCGCCACAGCGCCGGCCAATGCCTGTTATCAGCAATACTGAACTACGAATGAGCGAGATGACAAAAGTACATAAATCAGCATAGTGATGGTAACGTACAAAAATGCTTGCTTTTACGTACATACAGTGCATTCGGAAAGTACTCACACCCCTTGACCTTTTCTACATTATGTTACGTTACAGCCTTATTCTCACCAATCTACTCAAAATACCCCATAATGACAAAGTGAAAACAGGTTTTTAGAATTTTTTGCACATTTATTAAAAACAGAAATACCTTATTTATGTAAGTGTTCAGACCCTTTGCTATGACACTCGAAATTGAGCTCAGGTGTATTCTGTTTCTGTTGATCATCCTTGAGATGTTTCTACAACTTGATTGGAGTCCACCTGTGAAATATTTGTTTGATTGGACACAGTTGACAGTGCATGTCAGAGCAAAAACCAAGCCATGAGGTTGATGGAATTGTTCTTACAGCTCCTAGGCAGGATTATGTCAAGGCACAGATTTGGGGAAGGGTACCAAAAAGTGTCTCAGCATTGAAGATCCCCAAGAACACAGTAGCCTCCATCATTCTTAAATGGAAGAATATGGAACCACCAAGACTCTTCCTAGCGCTGGCTGCCCGACCAAACTGAGTAATCGGGGATGAAGGGACTTGGTCAGGGAGGTAACCAAGAAACCGATGGTCACTCTGACAGAGCTCCAAAGGTTCTCTCTGGAGATGGGAGAAACTTCCAGAATCACAACCATCTCTGCAACACTCCACAAATCAAAAATCTGGTCACTGGTACACTAGAGTGGCCAGACAGAAGCCACTCCTCAGTAAAAGGCATGACAGCCCGCTTGGAGTATGCTAAAAGGCACCTAAAGGACTCTCAGACCATGAGAAACAAGATTATCTGGTCTGATTAAATCAAGATTGAACTCTTTGGCCTGAATGCCAAGTTTCACATCTGGAGGAAACCTGGCACCATCCCAACGGTGAAGCACGGTGGTGGCAGCATCATGCTTTGGGGATACTTTTCAGCGGCATGGACTGGAAGACTAGTCAGGATTGAGGGAAAGATGAACGGAGCAAAGTACAGAGAGATCCTTGATGAAAACTTGCTCCAGAGAGCTCAGGACCTCAGACTGGGGTGAAGGTTTCCCTTCCAACAGGACAATGACCCTAAGCACACAGCCAAGACAACGCAGGAATGGCTTCGGAACAAGTCTCTGGCTCAGCCAGAGCCCAGACTTGAACCAGATCGAACATCTCTGGAGAGACTTGAAAATAGCTGTAAATCGACGCTCCCCATCCCACCTGACAGAGCTTGAGAGTATCTGCAGAATAGAATGGGAGAAACTCCCTAAATACAGGTGTGCAGAGCTTGTAGTGTCATACCCAAGAAGACTCGAGGCTGTAATCGCTGCCAACGGTGCTATAACAAAGTACTGAGTCAAGGGTCTGAATACTTATGTAAATGTAAAAAAAAGAAGGAAAAAAAATCTATTAACCTGTTTTTGATTTGTCATTATGAGGTACTGTGTGTAAATTGACGAGGGGAAAACGATTTAATCTGTTTTAGAATAAGCCTGTAACTTAACAAAACGTCGATGGGTCTGAATACTTTCCTCGTGCACCGTATACCCTCCAATTCTGTCTCTCTCACTTTTTCTGTCTTTCTTTATGAATTTAGGAAATATGATCCTGGCAATACTACTGGTCTTATGGTTTCTTTTTGTCCAGAATATTTATCTTAGGCCCTGTGATTAAATAGCATCCTGTCCAGTGGGTGTGCATGTACAGTGCCTTCAGAAAGTATTCACATCCCTTGACTGACATGCTGACCACACCGCTCGTGTCGCGTGCACTCGCGTTGCAAAATACATTTACACATACATGTTATTCAATCATTGCACCCACACGGCTTGTGTGCCGTTGTGCGTCAACGAGCGTCTGCGTAGCCAGGCGCTGAAATATACAGTGCCTTGCGAAAGTATTCGGCCCCCTTGAACTTTGCGACCTTTTGCCACATTTCAGGCTTCAAACATAAAGATATAAAACTGTATTTTTTTGTGAAGAATCAACAACAAGTGGTACACAATCATGAAGTGGAACGACATTTATTGGATATTTCAAACCTTTTAAACAAATCAAAAACTGAAAAATTGGGCGTGCAAAATTATTTGTTTCAGAGTTCATTTTGATATTTCAACCTGCATGTCCTGATCTCATCTGGTGTTGTTGGACAAAATCAACATGTGTGCGAGTGGTCTGGTCAGCATTTTATTCCACATTTAGTTGTGTCGTAGCCTGAATTCACAATGGATTAAATATATTGTTTTCTTCTCACCCATCTACACACAATACACCATCATGAAAAAGTGATAACATCTTTGCTAATTTATTGAAAATTAAACACATATTTATCTCATCAACATTAGTATTCACACTCCTAAGTCAATACATTGTAGTAGCACCTTTGGCAGTGATTAAGGCTGTGAGTCTTTCTGGATAAGTATCTAAGAGCTTTCCACACATGGATTGTACAACATTTGCCCATTATTCTTTTCAAAATGATTCAAGCTCTTTCAAATTAGTTGTTGATCAGTCAAAACTGTAACCCGTCCAAACATGAACCTTCAATGTCTTCTTGGTAAGCAACTCCAGTGTAGAATTCATCTCCCAGTGTCTGGTGTAAAGCAAACCGAAGCAGCTTTTCCTCTAGGATTTTGCCCGTGCTTAGCTCCATTCCATTTATTTTTATCCTGCAAAATTCCCCAGTCCTTTACGAATACAAGCATACCCATAACATAATGCAGCCACCACTATACTTGAAAATATAAAGAGCGGTACTCATGAATGTGTTGTATAGGATATTCCCCAAACCTAGCACTTTCTATTCAGGACAAAAAGTTAATTGCTTTGCCACATTTCTTTGCAGCATTACTTTAGTGCCTTGTTGCAAACAGGATACATATTTTGCAATATTTCTGTACAGGCTTCCTTCTTTTCACTCTGAAAATTAGGTTAGTATTGTGGAGTAACTACAATGTTGTTGATCCACCCTCAGTTTTCTCCTATCACAGCCATTAAACTATGTAACTGTTTTAAAGTCACCTTTGATCTCATGGTGAAATCCCTGAGCAGTTTCCTTCCTCTCTGGCAACTGAGTTATGAAGGATGCCTCTGTCTTTGTAGTGACTGGGTGTATTGATACACCATCCAAAGTGTAATTCTAACTTCACCATGCTCAAAGGGATATTCCATGTCTGCTTTTTTCTTTTTTACCCATCTACCAATAGGTGCGCTTCTTTGTGAACCATTGGAAAACCTCCCTAGTCTTTGTGGTTGAATCTGTGTTTGAAATTCACTTCTCAAATGAAGGTCCTTACAGATAATTGTATGTGTCTTTTAATTAATGTTACCTGTCTCCCTCCATTCCAATGTATTGATTGTGTTAGCTTCTAGGTTGGCCTCTGAAAACTACCTTGAGATCTCTCTGACTTCTCTGCCAGAGGTGTGTAGGTAGACTTGTTCCATCCAGGCCGTCAACCGAGCTTCACACTGCTCCAATTTCTTTTCTTCCATTATTCAACAGCCACCAGGTGTAAGTCTACTTGAATACTGGTTAGGCAACCACATACTGTATTATACGTTTGGTTCCTTGATAAGTTTTGGTTGCCTAGATGAGACAAATATCGTTAAATGCCAGTTTAGGGAATAAAGGCATAACCTTGAGCTGATTCAAGTAGTTTTAAGGTGAATACCCTCCTCATTCATCCTAATGCATCACTTATAAATAAGTATAAGTCATTTTATGGGATAGGAGTCATACAAAACAATCAACAGGTCAACTTAGGTTAAAAACCTTGAAATACTGGATATCCAACCTGTAAATTAAACATATAGGCCTGTAGGTGTTGCTATCAATTTAAGTACGGAATCTGTATTCCTCCTCCCGCATGACAATGTTCCTAATATGGATTCCGTATGATTGACTGAAAACATACTGTACATATGACTGAAAACATACATGCCCCTTGCTCCCTGCACCTAGACATATTGTAGGCCTATGTCCACTGATCTGATGTGCAAGAGCTTAGATACAGTATGTGTTAATCTTGTTTTGGCAGTGTCTTATGTCAGATAATGGGGCTATAACTGAGGGTGTGCCCCTCACAGGAACACACACACACTAACACACACACAGTCCCAGTATTCTCAGCCATACATCAGCTCCCTAGAGGGACAGGGAGAGAGAGGGCTCCAATCATGTTTATATATGACAGGGATCAGCGTATTATGATGCAGGTGCTTATCGACCCGCGATGCTGATCTGATTTTTATTTCTGTGCTGAAGCCGCATCGCTTGTCAAAGCCAGACGAGACAGGGAGCCGTGGCAACGTCCTGGCAATGCGCCGTGTCAGCAGTCCCCGGCTTCACTTGTCCCTGTCTGTCACCTGTCTTGTTTTATTTTTTTTTTTTTTTTTTTAGCAAGGGCAGTTTTTGTGCCGTTGATAGAGAAATACACACACACACACACACACACACACACACACACACACACACACACACACACACACACCGCAACACGTGGCACACCTGGTTGTCAGTGCCTCAGGACAGCCTCTCATCCGTACAGAGGGAGAAGTGCCAAAAAGGCACAGCCCATTCCAGCATTGCACTGGGCCGTTTCCAGAGAGGGCAATGAGAGAAAAGAGGGAGACGGACGGCGAGGTTAATGGATGAGGCCAAAGGCAATGAGCATCATTCTATAGTTGTTTAGAACTAACATGACTATTCTCCATACCTACACACACATCCTCTCCAACGGTCTCTGGTTCTCTATGGCTCAATTAAGATTCATATTATTGCCTACATTTTCTAAGGTAATGCATTAATTTGCAAACAATATGATTTAAAGGAGACTAAAAGAGATATCAGGTACTTGTACATTTTATGAGTAGGGCCTCCTTTTTCGCTACTCAAGTGCCTTCTGGGAGAGGACATAAGACCAGTCTAAGAGCACTGTAAAATGACAGATTATAACCATTCACAACACCCCATAATGCTTTGTATTCAGGAAAAAAAGTGAATTTCTTTGCCACATTTTTGAAGTACTAATTTAGTGCCTTATTGCATGTTTTGGTGAAAAACATTTCTGTAGAGGCTTTCTTCTTTTCACCCTGTCATTTCAAATCAAATCAAATGTTATGTCACATGCGCCGAAGACAACCTTACCGTGAAACGCTTACTTATAACCCCCTTTTTTAATGTAAGTAATAAAATCTTTGCAAAAAAAAAGAATCATAAAACATTTCATAAATGAAAGTTAAATAAAAAATGGTAAAAACTCGGTACCGGTACCGAGTCAATGTGCAGGGGTACTGGTTATTCGAGGTAACTGAGGTAATATGTAAATGTAGGTAGGGGTAAAGTGACTCTGTGTAACAGTGTTGCTTCCATCCCTCTCCTTGCCCCTACCTGGGCTTGAACCAGGGACCCTCTTCACACATCAACAACTTCCTTCCACAAAGCATCGTTACCTATCGCTCCACAAAAGTCATGGCTCTTGCAGAGCAAGGGAAACGACTACTTCTAGGTCTCAGAGCGAGTGACGTCACCGATTGAAACGCTATTAGCATGCACCCCGCTAATTAGCTAGCCATTTCACACCGGTTACATATGCATAATTAATAATCAGCGAGTACCAGCAGCGTAAAAAAAGGGGTCAATGCAAAATGTCCGGGTAGCAAATTTATTAACGTTATCGTGGCCTCTTCACGACTGTCTTGGTGTGTTTGGACCCTGATAGTTTGTTAGTGGTGTGGACACTAAGGAACTTGAAGCTCTTGATCCGCTCCACTACAGCACAGTCGGGGTGAATTTTTCTTTACATAGTTGAATGTGCTGACAACAAAATCACACAAAAATGATCAATGGAAATCAAATTTATCAACCCATGGAGGTCTGGATTTGGAGTCACACTCAAAATTAAAGTGGAAAACCACACTACAGGCTGATCCAACTTTGAAACAATTCAAAATGAGGCTCAGTAGTGTGTGTGACCTCCACGTGCCTGTATGACCTCCCTACAATGCCTGGGCATGCTCCTGATGAGGTGGTGGATGGTCTCCTGAGGGATCTCCTCCCAGACCTGGACTAAAGCATAAGCCAACTCCTGGACAGTCTGTGGTGCAATGGTTGGTGGGTGGAGCGAGACATGATGTCCCAGATGTGCTCAATTGTATTCAGGTCTGGGGAAGGGCCGGGCCAGTCCATAGCATCAATGCCTTCCTCTTGCAGGAACTGCTGACACACTCCAGCCACATGAGGTCTAGCATTGTCTTGCATTAGGAGGAACCCAGGGCCAACCGCACCAGCATATGGTCTCACAAAGGGTCTGAGGATCTCATCTCGGTACCTAATGGCAGCCAGGCTACCTCTGGCGAGCACATGGAGGCTGTGCGGCCCCCCAAAGAAATGCCACCCCACACCATGACTGACCCACCGCCAAACCGGTCATGCTGGAGGATGTTGCAGGCAGCAGAACGTTCTCCACGGCGTCTCCAGACTGTCACGTCTGTGGCATGCTCAGTGTGAACCTGCTTTCATCTGTGAAGAGCACAGGGCGCCAGTGGCGAATGTGCCAATCTTGGTGTTCTCTGGCAAATGCCAAACGTCCTGCACGGTGTTGGGCTGTAAGCACAACCCCCACCTGTGGACGTCGGGCCCTCATACCACCCTCATGGAGTCTGTTTCTGACCGTTTGAGCAGACACATGCACATTTGTGGCCTGCTGGAGGTCATTTTGCAGGGCTCTCTCCTCCTGCTCCTCCTTGCACAAAGGCGGAGGTAGCGGTCCTGCTACTGGGTTGTTGCCCTCCTACGGCCTCCTCCATGTCTCCTGATGTACTGGCCTGTCTCCTGGTAGTGTCTCCATGCTCTGGACACTACGCTGACAGACACAGCAAACCTTCTTGCCACAGCTCGCATTGATGTGCCATCCTGGATGAGCTGCACTATCTGAGCCATTTGTGTGGGTTGTAGACTCCGTCTCATGGTACCACTAGAGTGAAAGCACCGCCAGCATTCAAAAGTGACCAAAACATCAGCCAGGAAGCATAGGAACTGAGAAGTGGTCTGTGGAACCACTCCTTTATTGGGGGTGTCTTGCTAATTGCCTATAATTTCCACCTGTTGTCTATTCCATTTGCACAACGGCATGGGAAATGTATTGTCAATCAGTGTTGCTTCCTAAGTGGACAGTTTGATTTCACAGAAGTGTGATTGACTTGGAGTTACATTGTGTTGTTTAAGTGTTCCCTTTAATTTTTTGAGCAGTGTATATACAGTGGGAGAACAAGTATTTGATACACTGACGATTTTGCAGGTTTTTCCTACTTACAAAGCATGTAGAGGTCTGTAATTTTTATCATAGGTACACTTCAACTGTGAGAGACAGAATCTAAAACAAGAATCCAGAAAATCACATTGTATGATTTTTAAGTAATTAATTTGCATTTTATTGCATGACATAAGTATTTGATACATCAGAAAAGCAGAACTTAATATTAGTACAGAAACCTCTGTTTGCAATTGCAGAGATCATACATTTCCTGTAGTTCTTGACCAGGTTTTCACACATTGCAGCAGGGATTTTGGCCCACTCCTCCATACAGACCTTCTCCAGATCCTTCAGGTTTCGGGGCTGTCGCTGGGCAATACGGACTTTCAGCTCCCTCCAAAGATTTTCTATTGGGTTCAGGTCTGGAGACTGGCTAGGCCACTCCACGACCTTGAGATGCTTCTTACGGAGCCACTCCTTAGTTGCCCTGGCTGTGTGTTTTGGGTCGTTGTCATGCTGGAAGACCCAGCCACGACCCATCTTCAATGCTGAGGGAAGGAGGTTGTTGGCCAAGATCTCGCGATACATGGCCCCATCCATCCTCCCCACAATACGGTGCAGTCGTCCTGTCCCCTTTGCAGAAAAGCATCCCCAAAGAATGATGTTTCCACCTCCATGCTTCACGGTTGGGAAGGTGTTCTTCTTTCTCCAAACACGGCGAGTGGAGTTTAGACCAAAAAGCTCTATTTTTGTCTCATCAGACCACATGACCTTCTCCCATTCCTCCTCTGGATCATCCAGATGGTCATTGGCAAACTTCAGACGGGCCTGGACATGCGCTGGCTTGAGCAGTGGGACCTTGCGTGCGCTGCAGGATTTTAATCCATGACGGCGTAGTGTGTTACTAATGGTTTTCTTTGAGACTGTTGTCCCAGCTCTCTTCATGTCATTGACCAGGTCCTGCCGTGTAGTTCTGGGCTGATCCCTCACCTTCCTCATGATCATTGATGCCCCACGAGGTGAGATCTTGCATGGAGCCCCAGACCGAGAGTGATTGACCGTCATCTTGAACTTCTTCCATTTTCTAACAATTGCGCCAACAGTTGTTGCCTTCTCACCAAGCTGCTTGCCTATTGTCCTGTAGCCCATCCCAGCCTTGTGCAGGTCTACAATTGTATCCCTGATGTCCTTACACAGCTCTATATATATATATATATACACACAGTACCTGTCAAAAGGTTGGACACACCTACTCATTCTATGGTTTTTCTTTATTTTTTACTATTTTCTACATTTCAGAATAATAGTGAAGACATCAAAACGATGAAATAATACATATGAAATCATGTAGTAACCAAAAAAAGTTCAACAAATCGAAACATATTTTGTATTTGAGATACTTCAAAGTAGCCCACCTTTGACTTGATGACAGCTTTGCACACTCTTGGCATTCTCTCAACCAGCTTCATGAGGTAGTCACCTGGAATGCATTTCAATTAATTTAGTTTTGATGTCTTCACTATTATTATGTAAAGTAGAAAATAGTCCAAATAAAGAAAAACCCTTGAATGATTAGGTGTGTCCAAACTTTTGACTGTTACTGTATATACTGTATATATATATGCTTGTTATTGTTATTGTGTTATTTTATTCTTTGACTATTTTCTTTTTTCTTTTTATACTTTTTAACTGCCTTGTTGGGAAAGTGCTCATAACTAAGCATTTTAAGATAATGTCTACATTTGTTGTATTCAGCGCATGTGACAAATACAGTTTGATTTGATTTCCCACACAAACACACATTCACTCAATTACACAGACACACTCACACGCAGACGCATGCACGCGTGCACGTACACACACCTCTCAAGATACTTTGGGACATGACTGCTCCTCCTCCACCGCATTCCAGCTCGGTTTTACACCCCACAAACCCAAAACAGGGTTAGTCCAAGAGCCCCTGGGAGAACCACCACCGCCCCCTCTACTCCTGATCCTCCACCCCCATCATAGCACCCTCTCCGGGGATGGGGGAGGGGGGTGGGGGGCGTGATGGCACTACCCTGTGTGGTGTTGGCCCCAGGCAGCACACAAGGTAACATCAAACACTTTTTATAACTTATTTTATTATTTGTTGTGGTGTGTATGTGTGTGTGTGTGTCATTCTCCCGTGTGTGTGTCCTCAAACGCCACCACAGCCTGTTCTGTAACATCCTGTATCATTCCCTCAAGGCGAGAGAGGAGCACAGGGCCCAACTCTAGGGGCCTCACAGGGCCTCGTGGGGCCCCTCTGCAACAGACGCCACTGTGTTCAAAGGAGGTAGGTTCCTCCTCTAACCGCCATCTTGATGTCCCTATCCACATATGTACTTGAAGACACTTAAACAGGGGCATGTTTATAGACTCTCTCACCTAATACACACTCCATCTCAGTTACAAGCATGTGCATGCTACACACACTCAGAGTCGTACATACACGTTCCTATGCAGCACCCACTAGACACACATTCTCACTCATCACATGCAAATATTGAAAAGAAGAAAATGTTTGGAGCCCATTCATATGTTAGAGCAAACACACACGCAGATCATTATTTCCCAGTTACAGCGCCCCTGGTGCATGTGTCAGGGGTTTTGAGTGAGCATCTCCCACAGTTCCTTCATCAGAACCTTGTTTCCTTTACTTCTCTGCCCTGTATAACTCTTCTTCCAACAGTCACTTCCCCAGTTTACACCAGGCACTCTACTCTTCAGAGAGTCAGAGACAAGCAGCTCTCTACCCACTTACTTGTGATGAATCGCGTCACACTGGCCTGAGTGGGCATGGTTGAAAAATCGGCCTGCTAAAACGGGTGGACACAACACACCGTATTGGAAAGTCCCCCCCCCCCCCCCCCCCCCCCCCCCTCAAATGAGTATCTTCTGCGCTGTCCTCCAAAGTGCATTAGGCACCGAAGAGTCATTAGTACAAATGGGTCTGTGGGTACTGTGATAGAGGAAGGAGGGGGTACAGGGGAGGCAGGGAAGGTGCATATGGCTTTCCATATGCTTCGAGCACATACACCCAAATCTCCTAGCTTGGTCCTTGTACCCTTCCCATCCCTCCACTCACTCACCCACCACCACTCGCCATTCCCGTGGAGAAGATGGGGTGCCCCCCTTCCCTCTAGCTCCTATTGCCTTCCCGCTCCTCTCCAGCAGATATGGAGGATGGAGGGAAGTGCATCCAAATTTAATAATGTATCAGAGAGAGAGAGGTAGATATGTTCCCCACCAGCTCTGACACAGACAGATCCTAGCCACTCCATTATTTAACATTTACACACACCTTCCAGCTCATTTCTAGCTCAATATTTAATAGTGGAAAAAGGGGGGGGTTGTGTTGAAAAGTCCCCCCCGTTGATTTTCTCTAAGATTTTGTATTTTCGCCTAAAAAAAATCCCATGCGTACGTAAATAGTTAGTTCTTTGGATATGTGTGTGTGAGAGTCGGGGGCGAGAGGGGTGAAGATGGAAGAGAAGCAAGGAGACGGGAGGAAAGACAGCCGATATCTCACAGGCGTACACACACACTTGTCAAAGTTCACACATCTTAGTCCATTACGCATGCTACCCACACAAGCTGTGCACTCCAACCCCCCTATCCCCTTCCTCCCTACACTCAGCCCCTTGAACCACCCCCTAACTCTTTTGTTCTCGGGTGGATTACGTGTGTGTGTGTGTGTGTGAGTGAGTGCAGCCTGGGGAGGTGTTTGTGGTGAGGGTGAGGGGGGGGGGAGGGGTCTGGCGAGGGATGATGGGGTAGGGGGGTCTTTGGCAGAGGAGGGAAAGTCTGAGACCTGGCAAAGTGCTGGCCCGTTTTGTAAACATGGAATGGTTGCCAAGGCTTACTCACTCACAGAACACACACACACCCAATCTCTTTTGATCTCTCTCTCTCTCTACAACAACAAGATGCCAAAGCACAGGGATGTCCCGCAAACAAACAATGTGACTGAGTAGTATTGTTTGCTTAGGCCTCATACATGTTCGAGGGCCTATATTAAAAACTGGAAACCAAACAAGACTGTACAACCTTGTCTCTTAGAAACCATGGTCATACCATAGTCAAAACCTGCTGTCCCATTATGTACAAGCAAAACCATTATTACCAAATGCTATATGCTGTTATATTTCCCCAGCACATTACCATGTATGTGGTCTCATCCTCATTAATGCATTAATTTTCACTGTTCTGTTTACAGGCTTTTGCTTATCTACTATAACCAACAATAGCAAAACAAACTAAACAATTAATGAAGGTGTGTATGAGTTTCTTAGTGAGTGAATGGGGGTGTGTGTACATGTTTGTGTGCGTGCGTGTTTGTTTGTGTGTGTGTGTGCAGTGCAAGGTGGTTAACAGGTTAGAACCCAGTATCAATACTATGCCAGACATCACAGGAATGGGCAATTATTTGCACCTATTTGGAATTTAACTCCTGGTGCCAAACAATCGTCCATTTTCAATTAAATATTTATCTCATTTTCAATTGCCTGTTTATTTGAAGCAATGTATCAATAATGATCTATTTGGGGGAGAAACTGTGTGTGTGTGTGTGTGTGTGTGTGCACGTGCAGCTGCTTTAATCAAACACCACAGTGACACGAGAAGCAGAAGTTGGCTGGCGACCAATGGCTCTTAACCCGACAGCTATGTCAAGTTCATGAATCATTTGTTGCGGAGGAGAGCGATGGAAGGACGAGGGGAGGAAATCGGCTCTTTATATGCAAATGCTGGCCCTGGTTTGTCAGGGCTCACCTCTTGTCCCCAGGACAACAGAAGGACCGGAGAGACTGGATCCTAGCTGCCTCCTGGAACCCAGCCACCAGGGCTGTAAATTATGCCTGAGCACCTTGAGAAGGCTTGGCAGCAAGTGACACACAAATACGTAAACACACACACACACACACACACACTCTCTCTCTCAATTCCTCTAACACACACACACACACACACACACACACACACACACACACACACACACACAAATGTCTACTTTGCTTGCTCTCTCCCTCACGCCTTCTCTTGCTCGCTCTCCTTCTCTGGCTCTCTCTCCTTCTCTGGCTCTCTCTCCTTCTCTGGCTCCCTTTCCTTCTCTGGCTCTCTCTCCTTCTCTGGCTCTCTCTCCTTCTCTTGCTCTTCCTCCCTCCCCTTAGTAGTGCTCCATAAATGGACAATATATCTGATTGTCACAAAGGCAAACAAATCTACAAAGGAAAAAATATCCATTTAAAAATTAAACCAACTTTAAAATCCCTAAGAGCATTGGTGAGAAATGTGGAATCATGATTTTAATGTGGGACTGTTCCACTTCCTATTAAGGCACAAGGCGAGACCCAGATGCAGACACAGGAGGCAGATGGTTGGAGTCTTACAATGTTTAATAATCCAAAGGGGTAGGCAATAGAATGGTCGTGGACAGGCAAAAAGGTCAAAACCAGATCAGAGTCCAGGAGGTACAGAGTGGCAGACAGGCTCGTGGTCAAGACAGGCAGAAGGGTCAAAACCGGAAGGACTAGAAAAAGGAGAATAGCAAAAAGAAGAATGGGAAAAACACACTGGTTGACTTGACTAAACATACAAGAAGAACTGGCACAGAGAGACAGGAAACACAGGGATAAATACACTGGGGAAAAATAAGTGACACCTGGAGGGGGTGGAGACAATCATAGGGACAGGTGAAACAGATCAGGGCGTGACACTTCCTGTTGCACTTGATTTGCACTTTCTGTTGCACCTGATCGTTTGCATTTGTTTCCGTTCTGAGCATTTGTGTACAGTAGTAGTCTATTTATTTCACTGTGTCCATATTAGAAACAGTCACATCCATGGAAGTTGAGTGTCAGAGTCCCTAAAATGGACACAATCATTTGGGTTACAGTGTTAGTCTGTATTTTGTAAGTACCAGGCCTAAAGCAAGGGACAGACAGTTCCTTCTCTTACACTCTCCTGATGCCTACAGTCAAACCCATGTTGGTCTGGTGAAGTTTACCTCCTTAGCTTGTACAGTAGCTGTAGCATGATGTACTACAGTACCCATAATGCTCTGTACAAGACATCTTGTTTTATTTTAGTAAATATAAGCTAGCGTAGTGGTGTTCCTTTTCATTTCCAATAAAGTACCTTTCTGCAACTCTATCCAGTGCTGTTACAGGGAGAGCTACATAATGTGAATACATTAAATGGAAATGTGTAATATGGACAAGTCCTAATATGGACACCGTATGCTAATGTGTTTTCGTAGCTAACTCTTTTCTGTAGCACCCATCCAAAGTTACTTTGCCCTCTTCAACCTTATTCACTTTCTCTCTTTGTCCTTCCTCCTCTCTCCTTTATAATCTCTCTTTCTCTTCGCTTTCTTTCTCTACTCTCTCGGTGCATTTCTGTCTTAAGCGAAGGAAACGCACATAGCATGGCATTATTGAGTGAAGAAGAAAAATCCATCCTAACAATAGGAAGCGGAAGGAGTGGACACAGCCGTTGACAGTGTGGTGAATCAGGCATGGACGCTGATGCTGGAAGGTACAGCAACCACCCCTTCCCTCCTCACTCTCTCTCTCTAGGTCTCTACACAGTCTCTTTCTCTTTATCCCCTCTCTCTCTCTCTCTCTCTCTCTCCTGTTCTGCCTTTTCATCCTCTTCCGATGGAATCCATTTCACATAATTAAAGACTCAAATGAAATGGCCCCTCAGGAAAAGTGGCTTTCAGCAAGAGGAGAGAGGAAAGAGAGCAGGAGCGGGAGTGATTCAAGGAACCCTCCTACCCGGGGCCCACCCCAGGAGAAGCAGCGAGTGTCTGCTCTGTTCTGGTCTCACGGCAGATCAATATCATCTCTGTTATTAATATCAAAAGCGCATTACTTTGTTTTGTGTCTGGCCACGCGCCAAAGCCTAGCGAGAGAGCTAGCTACGGCAGGCAGCAGCCATTCCCCTTGGCCATTTACCAGGACCATAATTTACTTTGGCGAGTTTTTAGGGTATTGTTTTGTCAGGGCCAATCAGGTCTGAGTAATAAATGATCCCGGCGGAGTGGTGGCTAGGCGGCCGTCCATAAGTGGCGCACGTGGCCAAATTCATTTCTGAAAGTTTCACGTCAATTACTCCCGTCCTTGACTGTGGGGAAGAGCGAAGGAACACTATGGGGATGGGGGTCCGGTGGAGGATGGTCGGAGGAGAGAGCATCCCCCCTCCCCACACTCCCCCTACCTCTCGCCGGGATGAGGTCACAACACAAACAACAGGGCCAGAATTAGACATGGCCCTACTTTTAATTGGCGCGTTGAATTAGAAAACGACGTGCAACGAGCCCCACAGCGAGAAACTGAAAATATTGACCACTTAAAGGAAGAGGGGGAATTGATTTTCGAGATGAACAGCAAGCTATAGCGTTTACCTCATACAGTGGGCTCACCCTGGGGAGTAAAGGCTACATACACACTGTTAGATCTGATAGCTACAGCTACAACAAGCGCCAATAAGGAAACCACTGTTTTACTGGAGTAGTCCTCAGTTCACATGTATAACACTTTTTACATTTTAGACCTACTGTATAGTGTATATCTGTCTCAAATGTGCTTTCTTCTTGTATGGAACATACTGTAGTCTCACTAGAGTATGTAAACAATTCTTACATATAGGCTTTTTACTTTTATGTCACCTAAACTGACATATTGGTTTATAGTTATGCTGTATGACTTGACTTTTTCTTCGCAGTCTGATTTCTGATTTATAATTAATTACGCCAGTGATTTGATTAGATTTTTTTATTTTCTTTTATTTGATTTTTTGTTGAATTGTACCCCTTTTTCTCCCCAATTTCGTGGTATCCAATTGTTTAGGAGCTACTATCTTGTCTCATCGCTACAACTCCCGTACGGGCTCGGGAGAGACGAAGGTTGAAAGTCATGCGTCCTCCGATACACAACCCAACCAAGCCAAACTGCTTCTTAACACAGCGCCATCCAACCCGGAAGCCAGCCGCACCAATGTGTCAGAGGAAACACCGTGCACCTGGCAACCTTGGTTAGCGCGCACTGCGCCCGGCCCGCCACAGGATTCGCTGGTGCGCGATGAGACAAGGATTTCCCTACCGGCCAAACCCTCCCCAAACCGGACGACGCTAGGCCAATTGTGCGTCACACCACGGACCTCCCGGTCGTGGCCGGTTACGACAGAGCCTGGGCGCGAACCCAGAGTCTCTGGTGGCACAGCTGGCGCTGCAGTGCAGCGCCCTTAACCAGTGAAGTTCAGTAGTTACATGTTCATGTCTAACACACCCAGGGATTGACAGCTGAGTTTGTGATGGGAAATAGAGAGGAAATAGAGAGGTTGAAAAGAGTGTGACAGTCACAAATCTTTAGTTAGGGATATGGAGAGAGTGTGTTCTCTGTGCCAGGCTTGTGTCAACCTATTGTGTTTTATTACCCCACTTATTGCAAAGCCAATAAACGACGCAGCATGGGACTTCCACTTCATATTGCTGTCATTGCGTGTGTATACACATACAGATGTAGGATCTTAATTTGACCAGTATTGTCGCAGCAAAAAAATCCTGCAGCAACCAGACTTAAACATTTAGTTCATAAGGTTGCTTGATCGGTGGTTAGACCATTAGCTAGCCAAAATGAGTCTTCGTGAAAAGTGCAATACTGTTAATTATTGTTGCAACTATAATTAGGTGTTGATTGGTCCGGATGCATGTTAAATTGACTTTTTCCTCTAGTCTTTTCTCCTTGAACACTTCATATTCATAAGTGTCAGCTGAGAACTCCATTCCCTAAATAGTTACCAGATGGCACCACGACATGTTTGCTAGATTTCTCTGAATAAGGGGACGGACGAGGAATTAGCAATTTGCCATTTGTGACCTTTATGATGACCTTCAAGAAATTCCAGAAATTGTTGACAGTGACACTCAAATCACTGAGAAAGATTAATGATGACCAGTGTCAAGAAAGGTGTTGTTGTTGTAATTAAAATCAATCTTCTAGTTTAGATTTTTACATTGAAAATGAAAAGCTCATTACGGGGAAACGACACACGCTAAAGGCTAATAATTCATCTTTGTTGCAAGAGAAACAGAAAAAGATGGACAGAATTATCATTACAAATCAAATGAAATGTTATTGGTCACATACACATGGTCAGCAGATGTTAATGCGAGTGTAGCGATATGCTTGTGCTTCTAGTTCCGACAGTGCAGTAATATCTAACAAGTAATCTAACAAATTCACAACGACTACCTTATACAGTACACCCAATTTAAGGGGATGGAATGAGAATATGTACAAATAACTATATGGATGCGCGATGGCAGTGTGGCATAGGCAAGACGAAATAGATGGTTTAAAATACAGTATATACTGTACATATGAGATGAGTAATGTAGAATTAGTAAACATGATTAAAGTGGCATTATTTAAAGTGACTGTGACATCTTTTTAAATCCATTTATTAAAGTGGCCAGTGATTTGGGTCTGTATGTTGGAAGCAGCCGCTCTATGTTAGTGATGGCTGTTTAACAGTCTGATGACCTTGAGATATAAGTTTTTCAGTCTCTCGGTCCCAGCTTTGATACACCTGTACAGACCTCGCCTTTTGGATGATAGCAGGGTGAACAGGCAGTGGCTCGGGTGGTTGTTGTCCTTGATGATCTTATTGGCCTTCCTGTGACATTGGGTGCTGTAGGTGTCCTGGAGGGCAGGTAGTTTGCCCCCGGTGATGCGTTGTGCAGACAGCACTACCTTCTGGAGAGCCTTGCGTTTTAGGGCGGTGCAGTTGCCGTACCAGGCGGTGATACAGCCTGACAGGATTCTCTCGATTGTTCATCTGTAAAAAAATTGAGGGTTTTAGGTGACAAGCAAAATCTATATTGCCTCCTGAGGTTGAAGAGGCGCTGTTGCGTCTGTGGGTGGACCATTTCAGTTTGTCCATGATGTGTACACCGAGGAACTTAAAACTTTCCACCTTCTCCACTACTGTCAAGGTCTATGTGAATAGGGGGGTGCTCCTTCTGCTGCTTGCTGATCATCTCCTTTGTTTTGTTGATATTGAGTGAGAGGTTATATTCCTGACACTACAATTCGAGGGCCCTCACCTCCTCCCTGTATGCCGTCTCATCGTTGTTGGTCAATCAAGCCTACCACTGTAGTGTCATCTGCAAACATGATGATTGAGTTGGAGGTGTGCATGGCCACGCAGTCATGGGTGGACAGGGAGTACAGGAGAGGGATGAGAACACACCCTTGTGGAGCCCCAGTGTTGAGGATCATTGGGATGGAGATGTTGTTTCCTACCTTCACCAACTGGGACCAGCCCATCAGAAAATCCAGGATCCAGTTGCACAGGGCAGGGTCGAGACCCAGGTTCTCAAGCTTAATGATGAGTTTGGAGGGTACTATGGTATTGAATGCTGAGCTGTAGTCAATGAACAGCATTCTTACATAGGTATTCCTCTTGTCCAGATTGTTATTGTCTGAGGCTACCCGGAACATATCCCAGTCCACGTGATCAAAGCAATCTTGAAGTGTGGAATCTGATTGGTTAGACCAGCGTTGGATAGACCTAAGACCTGTTTTAGTTTCTGCTTATAGGAGGGGAGCAACAAGATGGAGTCATGGTTAGATTTGCCGAAGGGAGGGCGGTGTAGGGCTTTGTATGCATCGCAGAATTTAGAGTATCAGTGGTCCAGTGTTTTGCTCAAGCAGGTACTACAATCAATGTGCTGATAGAATGTAGGTAGCCTTGCTCTCAAATTAGCTTTGTTAAAATTCCCAGCTACAATAAATGCAGCCTCAGGATATATGGTTTCCAGTTTACATAGTCCAGTGAAGTTCTTTCAGGGCCGTCGAGGTATCTACTTGGGGGTGGATATACACGGCTGTGACTATAATCGAAGAGAATTCTCTTGGGAGATAATGCATTCGGCATTTGATTGTAAGGAATTCTAGGTCAGGTGAACAAAAGGATTTGTGTTGCTGTATGTTGTTATGATTACACCATGAGTCGTTAATCATGAGGCATACACCCCCGTCCTTCTTCTTTACAGAGAGATGTTTGTTTCTGTCGGCGCGACTCATGAAGAAACCCGGTGGCTGTACCGATATCCTGAGTGAGCCATGTTTCCGGGAAACAGAGAATGTTATAATCTCATATCTTTCTGGAAGGCAACTCGTGCCCTAATTTCGTCCACCTTGTCTTGAGACTGGACATTGGTGAGTAATATGCTCGGAATCAGTGCATGGTGTGCTCGCCTTCTAAGTCTTACCAGGAGGCCGCTCCATCTCCCTCTCCTGCGGCGACAACGTTGTTTTGGGGCGGCCTCTGGGATTAGATCCAATGTCCAGGGTGGAGGTCCGAACAAAGGATCCGCTTCGGGAAAGTCATATTCCTGGTCGTAATGTTGGTAAGTTGATGTCGCTCTTATATCCAATAGTTCTTCCCGGCTATATGTAATAACACTTAAGACTTTCTGGGCTAACAATGTAAGAAATAATGCATTAAAAAAACAAATTACTGCATAGTTTCCTAAGGACTTGAAGCGAGGCGACCATCTCTGTCGGCGCCATCTTGCAACAATTGAAGTGAGAATGCAGCGGGTCTTGATTGGAGATCTATCTGTTCTATGTTCCGAGCTGTGATGTATCCAAACTGAAACCTAGCCACACCATTAGAGTATCAACTCACTTCAAAAGACTACTAGCAAAGTAACCAAGGACTGCGGAGTATGAGTGTCCCCACAAGCTCTCCCGCTGGACAGCATAACCAACCAGCTGATGAGTTTGAAGCCAGCAAAGCTAATGAATCACTTCCAGGCCACGGTTTCTTTTTTGGCGGAAAGAGTACATCTTTGCCTGTAAACTCTGTAAATTCATAATAAAGGCAAAAATGTATTATTTACATGTTTTATACTACTGATCGAACACATTACTTTCTAAAAGTAATTATGTGATCTATTTGTTTTGTTTTAAGCCTAAATTGTGTGAAGGCCTACTCCTATCATCTATTGAAATACACACATTTATCTGTGCATTGTGTCGCAGTAGAAAGGAGGGGGCGCCGAACACAACAGGTAGACCTTAAAGAGAAATGCTTACTTACAAGCCCTTAACCAACAATGCAGTTTTAAGAAAATACTTTTAAAAAAAGTAAGAGATAAGAACAACAAATGGTTAAAGAGCAGCAGTAAATAACAATAGCGAGGCTTTATACAGGGGGTACCGGTACATAGTCAATGTGCGGGGGGGGGCACCGGTGTCAAGGTAATTTAGATAATATGTACATGTAGGTGGAGTTATTAAAGTGATTATGCATAGATAACAATAGAGAGTTGCAAATAGTCTGGGTAGCCATTTGATTAGCCGTTCAAGAGTCTTATGGCTTGGGGGTATAAGCTATTTAGGAGCCTCTTGGACCTAGACTTGGTGCTCCTGTGCCACTTACCATGCGATAGCAGAGAAAACAGTCTATGACTAGGGTGGCTGGAGTCTTTGACAATTTTTAGGGCCTTCCTCTGACACCACCTGGTATAGAGGTCCTGGATGGCAGGAAGCTTGGCCCCGGTAATGTACAGGCCGAGCAGTAGCCATACCAGGCAGTGATGCAACCCGTCAGGATGCTCTCGATGGTGGAGCTGTAAAACCTTTTGAGGATCTGAGGACCCATGCCAAATATTTTCAGTCTCCTGATGGGGAATAGATTTTGCCGTGCCCTCTTCGACTGTCTTGGTGTGCTTGGACCATGTTAGTTTATTGGTGATGTGGACGCCAAGGAACTTGAAGCTCTCAACCTGCTCCACTACAGCCCCGTCGATGACAATGGGGGCATGTTCGGTCCTTCTTTTCCTGTAGTCCACAATCATCTCCTTTGTCTTGATCACGTTGAGGGAGAGGTTGTTATCCTTGCACCACATGGTCAGGTCTCTGACCTGCTCCCTATAGGCTGTCTCATCGTTGTCGGTGATCAGGCCTATCACTGTTGTGTCATCAGCAAACTTAATGGTGTTGGTGTCGTGCCTTGCCGTGCGGCCATGAGTGATCAGTATCGCAGTATAATGGGTGCCACCATCGCACTGTTGTCCCTGTTATCACACCTTCCAGGAAAAAAATGTAAACTATGCTTTTGTCAGAAGCCAAAAAAGACAGCAATTCAAAAGCCAATGTAACCTATGCACTAACAAGGCTTTTAAGCATACCCAGCTATGACACCTGCTAGAGTACTATAGCTTTATTGATCTACAGCATTTCAACAACAGATGTACGTACTCACGTTGGATGGGTTGATGATTCAAACCTTCCCGCAAACACCCTAACACCCTAGAAAACACCCTAACACATACTCTTAGATTAGGTTTACCACTTTAATGTACTTGGTAGTGATGTCTAGTCCAGGGCTTAAAGTAAGAAAACTTCAGAAGACAAGCATTTGTTACCATGTGTTTTATCACGTTCTTTATGAATTGTCTTGGATTCAGTAGGATTGGGGAAAAAGTTACATTTCTGCATCTAAGTTGATGTTGTCAATGTTGAATAGCAGGACTATACAAACAGGGTTTGTCAGAAGCAGAGAAGGGCAGGACATTGAAGTGAGCAAAGTAACCCTACATGTGACCCAGTCGAATACACAGGTCTACTCAGATGGGAAATGGACAAGGAAGTTGACAGCTTTAGAACATGTTTTATGTTCCTGCTATAAACTATTGAGTAATGCAACCCAATATTTTGGGGTTATGATAGGGTAAGACAGTTGTGCTCTTAAAATGTTTATAAGGTATATTATTTAAAGGATCAAATCTGCATTTTTTTTTACTTTACATTTATTTACACACACCCATTGATTCTTGAACAACATTACTTAGAGTATATTATAAATGCCTCATGAGCTTAGTCCAATTGTCGTATCCCACAAAAATGCTTGTTATACTTCATTGCTTGTAAATAATGTAATTGTAAACAACCACTGTATGGCTTTTGAATATGGTAACATTTTCATTTTGTATGCATAGCTCTATCGATAAATGTGATTGTGGTTACAGTTCTCCACCGCAAACTTCTCAGCTTTTTACCAAAACAGTTGTGGGGTATCCACTTCATTGTTTGAACTTCAGTTTGCCCCTTTAAGAACCAAGGCATACATATTAATAATATGACCACTGAACAGATTCCCAGATGCCAGATTGCACCTTAACGTTTTTAAAATGGGTGGAATGGGATCATGTCTTAAATGGAGAAAAAAACATGTTTACATTTCAAAGTATATTAATGGGGTAAAATTACTCTAAGAGTATGTATTCGGCTGTTTGAAAGACGGTTTGAATCCTAATCAATCCATGCAATGTGAGCACATCTTGTTGTTGTTGAAGTACAGTAGATCAGTAAAGCTTGATCTACTGTACTGGTGTCAAAGCTGTGTATGCTGAAAAGCCTTGTTAGTGCATAGGTGAAATGAGCTTTTCAGTGAATTTATAAAAATCGCAATCACAGCTCATTTACAAAGCTCAGGACAATTCTCAGCAACAAAAGAGTAATCCGATTAAGGTCCTACAACTGTACGCGCGCACACACACACACACACACACACACACACACACACACACACACACACACACACACACACACACACACACACACACACACACACACACAAAACACACACACAAACACACACACACACACACACACACACACACACACACACACACACACACACACACAAAACACACACACACACACACACACACACACACACACAAAACACACACACACACACACACACACACACACACACACACACACACACACACACACACACACACACACACACACACACACACACACACACACACACACACACAAAACACACACACACACACACACACACAAAACACACACACACACACACACACTTCTACACTTGCGCTCATACAATTGTGTCATTTGCATTCAAAGAGTGACAATCCCTTTTGAAATTGCTTCTGACAATACCATCTCAAAAGATTGTGATGTGGCTGAAGATAAAATATTTAGTCTCTCCACAGGTAAAGACAAATTAAAGTAGGCCTAAGTATTCAACCTGCACTCTCTATTGGTGCACAATATTAGAGCACTACTTCTGTACACTAATGGGAGTCGTTTTCTTCTGTCCCGTTGTTCATCACATTAGGGTGACATTTTAGGAGCCCAATTCAGCCCGCTGTCCCCCTTCCCACCCCTCTCTGAGGACAGATAAAAGGTCTCACTCCGGCAATAACATATGAATATTTCAATTATAATTAAATATTCATTGGAGCCTGTTTGTTTGGTATTATGTGTGTCCGTTGTGTCTTTTCCACATCTTATCCTCTCTCTTCCTTTGTCTTCGCTCATCTATTTTTGTCTACATGTTTGTTCTGTTGTAATTCCTGGTTAATGTATGTTTGTTAGGGAGGAAGCTGAGCAGAGGTGAGGAGGGGAGAAGAGTTGAAACATTTAGGAAAGAGCATGACAGAAGTTAAGGGAAATGGTTAGTGTGTGTCTGTGCGTGTTTGCGACTTTGCATGCATGCATATGTGTGTGTGTGTGTGTGTGTGTGTGTGTGCATACGTGTGTGTGTGAGGTGATGGGGGTGTCTAAGCCTGTAACAGCTGCAGCAGGTTACGTCTCCTCCCTAACATTTGGCCTCCTACAATCAGGGTTGCAGCTTGCTTCACGCCCCATACTGATGCTCATCACCATGGGGCCCTTGGGTGCCTGTGAGGGCGCTAATTTATGCTCCTGTCAGGGTGCACAACACCAGGTGTGACAAACACGGTGCTCTGGTAAACACTCAGGTTCGCTTCCTCTCTCTGTCCAAAGTGAAAATGCGAATGAAAGAGAATGAAAGACGCTAGCCCCGCATCTACAAAGGGGAGGAAAAGAAGACAACCTGCCTCGGTAAGGTGAGATGGCCGGAGGCTAGTAGAGCGTTAAGGGCGGAGGTGGGGGAGAATGTCAACGCTAACATGCTAACATGACAGAAATAAAAGATAATCTGTTGCTCTGCCTCACCTCCAGCTAACGCGTTGGCTGCGACTGCTTAGCACAAAGCGAAGCTCCGTGGGGGAATACAGAAATACCTTGAAGCAGTAAAAGACACTTGAGACGAGAGATGAGAGACAAACGTGCCACTGCTCCGTGAGTTACGACAGCTTACTCTACAGAGTCAGAATGGACTGGGAAAGATGATTCTGACATCAAAGTGAGTTATCTCAAATACAAATTATGATCTAAGGGAGTATTTGTCCTGTCACTCAAACAGTATTGTGTACCTTGTAGGCCTTCAAATGTAACGTTGCTGTGAGCAGTCATGGTAAATGGCATGGGGAACGGTTAGAATGAGGTTTCTCACACAGTATGCCTCCCAGTTTGATACAAGACTAATGCGTCAACTTATGACCTCTGTCTAAACCCCATCTCCATCTCCCAGGGCGCCTGAGTTTCTCCACCTCATGGGGATCTGAAAAACTGTCAGCAGCAGTGATGACAACCAGGTTGAGAGCAACTTTGTCCACGACATACCTCGCCTCAAGCTTCGCCAAGAGTGATGGCGTCACAACGCTGTCTAGAATAACACATACATCTCCTTTGTATCACCTGTCGGTGAACTTGCAAACACAAGATAGCTACTTTGTCAACTGTGCCAGCACCTTCACGATCAAGCCTTCACGTAATCACGTACATTAACAAGAGTAAAGAGACTTTCGACAGGCCAAATCCCATTGGCTCTCAGAAGTGTCCATCAAAGACAGTTCGCGATTCACCACCAGAATTCCCACTGATCACATCGACTTTATCCCCTTTATCCTTCCCCCTTGGGTCTGGGCTTACCAATCTATTTGCTTAATTACTTGCTTATCTGCTCAAGTATTTATTTTCTTTACTCCTCTTTAAGCGAGTTTGAGCAGGGCTCTAAAACAATCTTTAAATACGGCTGTGCTTTCAAACAGTTCAGAGTTCCACCGTTCCTCATTAACCCACTTGGGGAAAATCACTAGGCTCCCATTAAATCATATCGCCTCCTATATCAATACGGCATCTTTCTCTCCAACAAAGGGGTGAAGGTAAAACATTGTTTTCATCAAAAGACCTTAAATCATTGCTGTGTTCCCTGCAAAGGCTTAGGGTTGTTGATGAGAGGGAATAATAATAAGTGTTTTCTTCCTTTGGTTTCCTTTGGCTTCTCAACACAGTGTTTGGAATTAGGACAAAAAGCTCACAGCGCTGACAAGTCTCTTATTAGAGCAACATAAGAGACTCCCTTATTTCACTACAGTCATAACTACAATGTTTTCCTCGCCCGCTAGAGAAATACGTGGCACAGATTAGTTCTTAGAATTGCTTAAAACATTCCTAGAAAGTCTGAATAGAAAGCTGCGGTTGTGTTATTATGTCAAGTTTTTATTTTATTGTGACTTCATCATGCTTCCCCTTGTGTTGGAATTGACTTGTCCAGGGTTGTTCCCTGAGTCAAGAAGTCAAGATCCACGTTATTTTGTCCAAAGTGTCACATTTCTGCTAAGAATGTTAGTTTGTGTGTCACTTTTCATCTTAGCAAACAATCCAATTAACATATACATGTATGTGAATCATTCTTGAATGATTGAATCAACCATTGCGACTACTGTCTACTGCAAGACCTGACAGTTACAGGTTTCTTCTCAACATAGAGACAAAAATGAACAGCGGATCACATGAGGTCACCCACATTGTTATGCAGAGGCCTAGGCTTCTCTCTTCTACTTTTATCTCTCTTACTCTCTTTACCTCTCTCCTTAACTCCCCCTCCCTCTTTCTCTGTCTCTCTTTCTCTGTCTCTCTCTCTCTCTCACTTTCTCTCTGTCTTTCTAGTCAGCAGAAGATGTATGCTTGCGCCCAGGTGAAAGAGGAGAAGAGGGAGAAATCAATAGCTCGGCCTGTTTGAAGTTTTTCGGAAATACTTCCTGGGGAAGACGGTCTTGTCCTTGTCCCAAATGGCACCCTATCCCCTGTACAGCGCACTATTTTGACCAGGGCCCATAGGGTCCATAGTGCACAATATAGGGAATAGGGTGCCATTTGGTAAGCAGCTCTTGTCAGGGTGATAGATAAAGCTAGCTGTGCCGCCCTAGCAGCAGCCGTTTCGGCCAGAGGAGAGGAGAGAGAGAGCTCACCTTTTTAAGTGGGGCCCTAATAATAAAACAGAATGAATAAAACATTGAACAGAGCCATGGCTGCATTACCGTTTGCCATCCCGTTATAAATGATACCGGTGCCCCGGCGCCACTTCGGTAAAAGCCCACAGCATCGCTTTCAAAGAGGGAGAAGAGGAAAGAGAGATAGAGATAGATTGATGTGTGTGCAGTTATTCATTTATATGTTTTGGGAGCTTGAGAAAGAATGAATAAGTAAGGGAAGTAGTTTGTTGGGCGACAATCGTTCATTTGGTTCGTTGGTGCGCTACGAGTGTCAGCGTGTAGCAAGATTAGCAAAGCTAGGTGATTACCTCCCGTGGTTCTCGGGACCAGGAACTGTTCGACCTTGAGCAAAGCACTGTGGGATTGTTTTTCCGAGGAAGCAACAGGAAAGTAGATTACAGGTATCAAACATGAATTCTGAGTTCCACCTATACTTCATGATTACCTTCTATTTCTTTTCTCCCCCTCTCTCTCTCTCTCTCTCTCTCTCTCTCTCTCTCTCTCTCTCTCTTTCTCTCTCTCTCTCTCTCTATTTTCTCTTGAACTTACTCTGTGTGGCTGAATCCACTCTCTCACGTTACACACACTCCACTTGCTTTTCCATATAATAGATCAATTCCCTCACAAACTCATAATTTACTTACAGGTCTAGATCAACAGTGTTATCTCTCACACTCCCTATACACCCACACCTTCTCTACACAACTTAATGAGTGTCTTCCACACGTCTCAATAAATTCAGCACTAGCTCTCACACCTCTCACACCCAGTACACCTTGTAAAGATAGACCCCTTGCTAACTCTGGCTGTGACCTGTCCATGTTGAGATGGACATAAATCTCCCGGCAGTGTGCTGACCTCATTTGTCATGGGCTGACCGCTGCTGCCCGTCATTGACGGAACAGTGGCCACAGCGTCCAGGTCTAGCCAGGCCAGCCCCCACTGAGCCCCCGCGGACTCCACGGTGTAAGCAGAGTCAAGAGAGGTCAACCAGGGATCACAGAGGTCAACCACCCCCTAGCAGGGGTCAAACTCTTGACCCCAGCTGCCACTTCAGAAAAAGAGGGTGAGAGCGAGAGAGGCTCACAGGGAGGTCAAGCCCACTCCACCTCCTCTTCAACCTCCCTCTTCCTCTGGCTGGCACAGGTGTCAGAGGCCATTCTCTTAGCCAAAGGTAAAGGGTCCAGTAGGGGCCCACTTTAATCCACTGGGCTGGTTCCAAGATGGGCTGCTGCAGTAGATCCTGCAGTTCAGGACTTAATCTTTCTCTGCATGGAGATAGCAGATGTTTTTGCGAGCATTTGATCCTTCTCTGCCTCTTGCACTGAAATATAATAGTTCGATATTAGAACTATGTGTTGCTAAGCCTTGAGGCCTGTCTTGTAGGCTATGTTGTGGGAAATCGTAACAAGGTCATTGGGTTAAACTGACACATTTATTTCCGTTTTTAAGAGGCAGATACTTAGAAAAAGCTATAAGTGATTGTATTGTGTTGTGTTCTAAGTAGGATTGTGTTGTAAGTAGGAGTATGGTTTATTTATCTTAAATAGTATCACTAAACCTTCAATGATGATGTGGGTGTTAAAAGTCAAAAGGCTCTTCATAAATAGTGACCTCATCTTCAGACTGCTTATAAGCAAAACTTCCCTGGCATATTGAAAGTGTTGGGAGAGCGCAGCTGGAGCATTATGGCTGCGTTCTGGGTCCTCAGCCAGGATGTGTGCCTCGATATGACAGCCCCCCACAGACACGATCATAGAATGGGAGGTCCCTTATTTGTTCAGCAGCCACCGGATAAATAACAACATTCTGCTCTGAACTAAACACAGCCTGTCGGTTTGACTCTCTCTCTCTCTCTCTCTTTCTCTCTTTCTCTCTCTTCAACCCCTCTTCCTTCACTCGCTCTGTCTCTTTCTGCTCTTTCAGCGCCTTGACAGTTATGTGTATCTATGTAGTTCTCTCTGTTTACAGTACCTGTCTCCTGTTCATACACCCACAGGCTAGATCTCTCTCTATTTCTCTCTCTACTGTACCTCCCTCTATCTCCCTCACCATTTCTATTCTCCTGCTCGCTCTCCTTTCTCCAAAATATTTCAACAGAGAGACATCCAGAGAGTTATCGCCTGCGTTTCCAAGTGATTCGAGGGATTCACTAAAAACTCTAACCGTCCCAAACATGTTTTTGGAAGGCTTTTCAGACAAGCTTACACAGTCCCGAGTGTTCACTGTATTATCCGCTGTCTCTCTCTGCAGCAAGTATCGGCCCTGGCCCTCCCTCCACCAGTACAGATGCATGGTGTACGCTGGCTAGAATGAAGTCATCTCAGCCTCTCCTATCCCGCTGGTTACATCCCTCATTGATCAGTGTTAAAGCTTTCACTCCAAAGCCCAGCGGCCAAAATTTATGGGGAACATTAGACCTGCCTGCAGACCGTACTGTTGGATACATCATAGTGAAAGAGTGTGACACTAGACGGTTGCCGTGTTGGGGTGTTGTAGTGAGTCGGTGTGGGATGTAGCAGGGCTGTAAGTTATGACCGCTTTAATTGGTGTTTGTTAAGTGATGACGGTTAGGTCATCTCCATCCCTTCTAGAGTGGCTCTGTAGTTACACACACACACACACATACGTAAGCACAGGCACAGGCACACGCACAGATAGGGCTTTAGCCTTTCCAGTCTCCAAAGTGCCCTTATCAAATCAAATTGTATTGGTCACGTACACATATTTAGCAGATGTTATTGCGGGTGTAGCGAAATGCTTGTGTTCCTAGCTCCAACGGTGCAGTAGTATCTAACAATTCACAACAATATACAAATCTAAATGTAAAATAATGGAATTAAGAAATATGTCAGTATTAGGACAAGCAATGTCAGAGTGACATTGATTAAAATACAGTAGAATAGAATACAGTATATATATATGAAATGGGAAAAGCAGTATGTAAACATTATTCAAGTGACTAGTGTTCCATTATTAAAGTGACCATTGCTTCCATGTCTATGTACACAGAGCAGCAGCCTCTAAGGTGCAGGGTTGAGTAACCGGGTGGTAGCCGGCTAGAGATGGCTGTTTAACAGTCTGATGGCCTTGAAATATTAGCTGTTTTTCAGTCTCTTGGTCCCAGCTTTGATGCACCTGTACTGGCCTCGCCTTCTGGATGATAACGGGGTGAACAGGCCGTGGCTCGGGTAGTTGATGTCCTTGATGATCTTTTTGGCCTTCCTGTGACATCGGGTGCTGTAGGTGTCCTGGAGGGTGATGCCCCCGGTGATGTGTTGGGCAGACCACACCACCATCTGGAGAGCCCTGCAGTTGCGGGCAATGCAGGTGTCGTACCAGGCGGTGACACAGCCCGACAGGTTGCTCTCAATTGTGCCTCTGTAAAAGTTTGTGAGGGTCTTAGAGGCCAAGGCACTGGTCTCTAAGGCACTGCCTTTTCACCACACTGTCTGTATAGGTGGAACATTTCAGATTGTCCGTGATGTGTACACCGAGGAACTTGAAGCTTGCACCTTCTCCACTGTGGTCCCGTCAATGTGGATAGGAGCGTGCTCCCTCTACTGTCTCCTGAAGTCCATGATCATCTCCTTCGTTTTGTTGACTCTGAGGGAGAAGTCATTTTTCTGGCATCACTCCGCAAGGGCCCTCACCTCCTCCCTGTAGGCTGTCTTGTCATTGTTGGTAATCAGGCCTACTACTGTTGTGTCGTCTGCAAACTTGATGATTGACTTGGAGGTGTGCGTGACCACGCAGTCATGGGTGAACAGGGAATACAGGAGGGGGCTGAGCACAAACCCTTGTGGAGCCCCTGTGTTGAGGATCAGCTAATGTATTATGATATTTGTGAGTAAGAACAAGGCTACTCTACAGGCAATGAGCACTCTGTAGACAGGCTGCCCTCCAAAGCGATGGCGCCGTGCCGACAAAAATGCTTTCCATCGATCCTACAATCTCCCCTGTAAGTAGGTCGTATGATTTAGCTTGCTCTGGTCTCCAGAGAAGTGACATGATATATCCCTAGTTGATACTGGCTGCTAACGCGAATGACTTTCAGCTCCAAATGCATGTGTGAAATGCAGTTTATTTCTGTAGCCTGTCTTATATTTTGAAAATGCATCACAGTTTATGGCTGTGACGGCCACTACATTTGCGCAGCTATTGTGCAAGCATTTTCATGTGTGCACACGTGCTTGTGCGTTCGTGGGGGTTGCAAGTTTTGTACCACTCCTTTTTTGGGGTCGCAGGTCTAAAAGTTATAAAACCTCTGAGATACATGATAGTGGGAACAAATGGTAGGGTTGGTAGGCTACAGTATTTGTTAGTCTTTTATTTGGACTGGAATTGTGTTAGTCTTTGTTAATAATTGCAGCATTTATTCCAGTTCAATATTGTTTTGCAAAACATTTGACTCATCAGATTGCTCCTTTCCCCTCTTCTTGTAATAATTGCTCAACAAGTCTGTGACCGCGGTTGCATGGTCTGTGCACAGCCCCGTGTCTGCACACACACAGCAGGGGTTGGAATCAATGCAGAACTGAACTGAAAATAGCAAAACATTTCAAGGAACAGAAACAGAACTTGGAGCAAATGTGATCTATACTGTTCCAGAACATGACCATTATTTTAAAAGCATGGGAACCGGTTAATAGATTTATTTGACGTTCCAGGTATTTTTAGTCGCACAGTAATACACAACAAAGCACCTATGCAAAGCCTTATTCCAGTGTCTGCCTGGAAGATGAACATTTTTGCCTGTGTTTAGGCTACCTGCCCAAGCTTGATTGAAAAGATAGGGAGACAATTTTTTAATTAGCTAGAGAATAATGGATTCACTTTTTCAAAGCTAGTTAAGGATACTACACGCATAGTTATCACGTTCCACGTTGGATTTATTAACTATAAAAAGGGAAGATGTGTTTTTAATTTTGGTGCCGCTCTGCACACACAAACTTGTTAGCTATCTAGCTCCAGCTTGTTGGCTAGCTAGATCATAGGACATGCAAAGTTCCTCCATAGAAGCCACTCCTCCTAGGTATAAATCTGAGGACCTAATTCAGATAAAGCATGTCAAAACAAGATGCCCAGCTCTTCAAGCCTCCTCCTCCACCCTCTCTCGCTCTCTCCCTGTCACGCCCTGACCTGAGATATCTCTGTTTTCTTTATATTTTGGTTAGGTCAGGGTTGTGACTAGGGTGGGTACGCTAGTTTTTGTATTGTCTAGTATTTTTTGTATGTTTAGGGTTTTTGTAGGTCTAGGTGATTTGTATGTCTATGGTGGCCTGATATGTATGGATCATATTTAGGTAGCCATTTCCCTTTGGTGTTTGTGGGATCTTGTCTATACGTAGTTGCCTGTCAGCACTCGTTTGAATAGCGTCATGTTTTGTTTTGTTATTTTGTTCGTTTGTTCAGTGTTTCATTCTTTAAATAAATATGAATGTACGCATACCAGGCTGCGTCTTGGTCTGATCCTTATAACGAACGTGACACTCCCCACCCATAGCCATTGGCTACACTTGTCTGTCCATCACGCATGTGAACAGCTAACTCTAACCTCACTGATTTGTGAAGACATTTAATGAGCTAAATGTAAAAAAAGTCATTTCACAGGTTAAAAAAGGGACAGAAAGGAACAATTTAACTGGTACCTTTTGGCAGTCAAACTGGTTCAGAACTTTATTTTGTCGATGGGAACAGTGGAACGAAACAAAATAAAATGTTGGTTCCGTTCAGGAAGGAACAATTGGAAAATAATTTTGGTTCCAACCCCTGACACACACACAAGCAAATGCACACATGCACGCACATGCACACATGCCTAAGCCATGTCTAAGGTGCATAAATGCAGACAGGTTGGGATACAGTATCTACAATTGTGTGTGTGGCCACTTCCTGTTATTTGAATATGATTGAATGCTGTTTGAATCTCATTTGATTTAGTACAAATTCTGTCTGTGCATGAAATCACACTGTAGGTGTTACATACAGAACTCACAGGTTTATTTGGTTTACTTATTAAAGGTGATTTTGTGGCCTGGCTGGGAAATCGTTGTGCTGAGTATTTCCTGCTTCTGTTTATTGCAAGCCGCTTTCTATTATGCTAAATCCCTGTGAATGAGAGGTTGACACGGGATACCTCAGCAATATTGCTCCGGCTTTGGTAATTAAGTTTACAGATGAAATATCTGAATGCAGGTGAGGGCGGAGTCCGAAAACTCACAGAGCTGTGTGGGGAAAGTGCTGAGGTAAACCGTTTTCCAGTTTTCTCCCCTGCACAGATTTAATGTTGCTGGGCACGGAGGAGAACCCCCAACTAAAACAGCAGGGGTGCGGCGGTGGGCCAGAGGAGGGGGTCAGGGAGAATTTATGAAGTTATTGATCGGTCCGTTTGGCTATCGCTAACCTTGGCCGTCACGCAGGCCCAGCAAAAGCTAATACAATTTTTCAGGGGTTCTTTTTTCATTGTATTTTTTTCTGCACACTCCGCCAAATATTAATCTCCTAATTTTTTCTTTTTTATCCCAGACAGAGGGGGAGAATGAATGCCTCTGTCCGTGCAGGGCCATGGTAAATAATTAAAATATAAAATTGATTGTTTGCGCCTGAGCCGGGATTTATGGGATTGGGGCTCCACCGCACCCCCCGGGGGACCCACTCCCACGTCTGCACACCACCATCGTTCCCGTGTGCTAAGCATTTTTTCACATTATTCCTCACCTAATATGCTAAGGAGAGAAGGGGATGAGGGGAAAGATGTAAGGGGTGTGTTTTGTTAGAAGACTTCTAAGGTATTTTATTATTTTTTGCAAATCAATGGATTGGAACCTTCCCCCCCCATCCTTCCCACCACAGGCCTCTAATATTTATTTTTATGTCCTGTCAATAAATATAACAAGGTTAGTTTTATATCAGTTTACCAGGTGAATTAAATTTGGGGGAAGCTATAGTTGTTATGCCCGAATAAAAAAAACGCAATCAATAAGGGGGAAACTAAAGCCCCCCCCTCCCTTTCTTCCTCCCCTCCCTCTCTTCCTCCCTTCCCCTCGCTGTTCCTCTCACCTGCTAACGCTCTCCACTGTAACACAGGGGAAGATGGAAGATGTAATGTATGTTACACAGTTGATCTGGGTCATTCTTTACCTCTTGACTTAAAAATTATAACCCTCCCCCTCACCAGCCCCAGTCCCTCATCCCTCCTGTCTGAGTTGCAAACGGGGGAAACGTCATCGGCCCCCCAACTGTGTTAGCACCAAAGACGTCTTGCCTTCCTTGCCTGTCCACACGACTAATGCACTCTGGGAAAAACACATAATGGTCCTTCAGTTAAATTAATGAGAGGGGAATTGTTCCTTGTGTAAAGTGTTTTTTGTGTGTTTTTTTTACGACGCGGTCCGTTGTGTATCCATAGGGGTATTGTGGTAATGATAATTTACTTCCTGTACTCCTAACACATCAAGATGGATCTCTCTTATCACCTGTGGCTTTCTTCTTTATGTACGCTCTAAAATAACAATGGACCTTTGTCACTATATAAGATACTCTATAACAATCATTATCCAATCGTAAAGGGGTTTGATTGCCATATACTGTACTGTATGTCTTGTATCCTTCTCTTCCCTAAAATTAGTTTCTCCTAAATGTAGTGTATGTTCTTGATCTTTAACTCTGTATGCCACTGAATGCTGTTGCCCTATCTACTGTGCTGGCAAAATTAAAATGTCCTCCATAGTCTTCCTGAAGTGTTTTCT
Source organism: Oncorhynchus clarkii lewisi (assembly GCF_045791955.1). Lineage (NCBI taxonomy): Eukaryota > Metazoa > Chordata > Actinopteri > Salmoniformes > Salmonidae > Oncorhynchus > Oncorhynchus clarkii. Next base: position 30,185,814 of record NC_092148.1, read on the forward strand.
GTGAACGCTGAGATAACCTTGGTAGTTCTATCTTAATAATTAAAGGATTGTGGTATGAAGTGCCACTCTATTCCTTTATTTATGAGAGACCCATAAGAGAACCATCTACACAGTAAAGTGATTGTGTTAAAGCTATGAGAGTCCTTGATCTTTTGCACAAGGGTTTGAATTTCCAGGCCGTTTTGAATATCAATGCAGTGCCACCCCCACGCCCCCTGCCCACACCACCGGCTCTGCTCTACGTACACATGCAGATTATCATCAGACCTTTAAAGTCTCTCTGTGAGGAGCTGTGATCCAACACACATCAGTCACACACACACATGCGTGGACATACTGAATGAACATACACACACAAACACACGCACAGGCATACAGTACTGTATCACACGCACACATTCCCTCTCTCTCATCCCCCCCCCCCCCCCCACACACACACCCCTCTCCATCACACACACTTCCCCACCACCTACACCAGCAACACCAATGATTCGTCAACGTGGCTAACTGCGGCTACCTAATCCGTCAATCCTGGTGTAATTCTCCCATGCATCAGTGGCACACGTATGTCGACAGCGGCACAAAGACCAGGAGCCTCCACCGCCGGGGCCTTTGCAGAATCAATTACTCCCTGGGTGGGCGTGTCGGAAAGAGGGTGAGAGCCCATACATCCACTGGGGAATCATTTTGGAGAGAGAGTAGAGAAGGAACAAAGGGGAGGCAGGGAAATCTGGGTTCAAATACTATTTGAAATCATTTCAAATACTTGACTGAGAGAGTTGGGCTTGATTGAGCTTGCCTGGCACAATCGACCAACGGAAGAGTCACAAAAAGGCAAACCCATCCATCTGCTCAAGCAAATGCTCAAAGAATTTGAAAGATTTCAAAGAGGGTTTGAACCCAGGTCTGGAGGGGAGGGAGGGCTGCTTGCACCAGACCCATCCACCACAGCCAGCAGCCAGAAGTCCTAATCCTCATGGTAACACGGGCCCCCCCATCTCCTCACATTACTGCGCCGATACACTTCTCAATCTGCCAGGCCGCGTTCTCATTAGATCTGAATTAGCTCACCCTCCCTGAGCCCGCTGCCAAATTGCCATGATCACAAGCACAGTGGAAAACAATATACCTATTCCACAGACAGTACCACACAGAGTCTGTTGTCATCCACAAGGATCTATTGGACTGCTGTGGTTATGTTAGAGCTGAAAGTCTAAAGTCCAAAAATATCAACTGAGTCATGGGGTTTGTAGTTGATTTTAGATAAAGGATGAAGCAATCAGAGTGAAAGCTATTATACTATAATTGTATGTGTGTTGATGTGAGAGTGATGTGAAGAGAGAGTGTGTGTGTGTGTGTTTGTGCGTGCGTGCACACGTTCAAGTGCGTTTGAGGGTGTTTGTGTGTGCATGTGGCGTGCGTGCGTGTGTGTGCGTATGCCCAACGAGATATCACAGTCTCACGTAATTACTTGACGCCCTTGGATAAACATCTATTTTTGACTAGTAAACTGACTTAATCTCCTGACGTCCTGTATTTAGGCACACGGCTCCCGCATGAGTTCCAGATGATTTAGCCTCACAGAAAACAACTCTACAGTTAAGTTAAGGCACAAAGTCCAACTAGGTTGAGTTAAGAGTTAAAGGAACTTTTCCAATAGGTTCAATTTCATATTCATCATCTCCAGCACCACCCCAACATCAACTGATTTGAAAATGACACGTTTCTTTGTTGTGCAGTAGAATAAATAAAGGAAGATAAGTGTTTCCAATGACATCATCGGTGTGCAACTTCATCATTGGTTGATGATGTCATTGGGAACACTTGTCTTCCTCTTATCTTTTTTACTACAAAACAGAGAAAAGTGCCATTTTCACGTGTTGATGTTGGGGTGGTGCTGGAGATAATGAATATGAAGTTTGAAATGATGGTTTGGGATAGGGTTAAGACAGAAACAACTCTAGGGTGAAGTACAGGCATTAAGGTTTGGGATCGGGCTACATTTTAAAAAATATACACTACCGTTCAAAGGTTTGGGGTCACTTAGAAATGTCCTTGTTTTTGAAAGAAAAGCTAATTTTTTGTCCATTAAAATAACATCAAATTGATTATAAATACAGTCCAGACATTGTTATTGTTGTAAATTACTATTGTAGATGGAAAGGGCTGATTTTTCTATGGAATATCTACATAGGCGAACTTAGTCCGCAAAACACCAGTCTCAATGTTAACAGTGAAGAGGCGACTCCGAGATCCTGGTCTTCTAGGCAGTTACAAAGAAAAAGCCACATCTCAGACTGGCCAATAAAAAGAAAAGATTAAGATGGGCAAAATAACACAGACACTGGACAGAGATATGGCTTTTTCTTTTCAACTGTGCCTAGAAGGCCAGCGTCCCGGAGTCGCTTCTTCACCGTTGACATTGAGACTGGTGTTTTGCAGGTACTATATTTAATGAAGCTTCCAGTTGAGGACTTGTGAGGTGTCTGTTTCTCAAACTAGACACTCTAATGTACTTTTCCTCTTGCTCAGTTGTGCACCGGGGCCTCCCACTCCTCTTTCTATTCTGGTTAGAGACAGTTTGCTCTGTTCTGTGAAGGGGGTAGTACACAGTGTTGTACGAGATCTTCAGTTTCTTGGCAATTTCTCACATGGAATATCCTTCATTTATGAGAACAAGAATAGACTGACGGGTTTCAGAAGATAGGACTTTGTTTCTGGCCATTTTGAGCCTGTAATGGAACCCACAAATGCTGATGCTCCAGATACTCAACTAGTCTAAAGAAGGCCAGTTTTATTACTTCTTTAAATCAGCACCACATTTTTCAGCTGTGCTAAAATAATTGCAAAAGGGTTTTCTAATGATCAATTAGCCTTTTAAAATTATAAACTTGGATTAGCTAACACAACATGCCATTGGAACACAGGAGTGATGGTTGTTAATAGTGGGCCTCTGTAGATATTCCATGTAGATATTCCATTAAAAGTCAGCTGTTTCCAGCTACAATAGTCATTCACAACATTAGCAATGTCTACACTGTATTTCTGATCAATTTGATGTTATTCTAACGGACAAAACAGTTGCTTTTCTTTCAAAAAGAAGGACATTTCTAAATGACCCCAAACATTTGAACGGTTGTGTATTTTATTAATTTAGCAGACACTCTAATCCAGAACGATTTACAGTTAGTACAGTCATCTGAAGATCGCTCGGTGATACAACCACTTATCTCCGTCGTAGTAAGCACATTTTCACTCACTAAAGTGGCTTACAGCAGAAAAACAGAGAAACAACTCCTAGGGTTAAGTTTAGCTATTAAGACTGCCGTTGCTAACTCACTGTGGACATATGGTACAGTGGTCTAAGCAGCGAGCTCCTGCTACATAGACCATGTGTTTAATTACAGCTCCAGGCACTTGTTTAAAACATTTTTTTGCCTCTAGTGAACGATTTTGATAGCGTCTCCCGACATCCTTGGAACCTGTAAAAAAAGTCAAACCTCACCTTGAATCTGGAGTGTTCCCTCTGCGTATGCCTGTGGGTGTGCGTGTTGTGTGTGAGAGAGGAGAGACACGGTTATGTGTTAAAACAGGGCTCTCTCCCTGTTTTCACACATAACCGTATCTCTCCTCTCTTCACCTCTTCTCCTCACCCCGGTCTCTCACCAAACGGTGAGACTGTGTCACCAGAAGGCTCTGTGCTCAAATATTGATATTATACACGGAGTACACCAAACATTAGGAACACCTTCCCTCGGAACAGCCTCAGTTCATCAGGGCATGGACTCTACAAGGTGTCGAAAGCGTTCCAGAGGGTTGCTGGCCCATGTTGACTCCAATGCTTCCCACAGTTGGCTGGTTGTCCTTTTGGTGGTGGACCATTCTTGATACACACGGGACAACTATTGAGGGTAAAAAAAAAACAGCAGCATTGCAGTGTCTTTGAACAGGGTATGGTAACGGGTGTACCTGGTAATAGATGGCTTGCCCATTCACTCTCTGAATGGCACACATACACAATCCTTGTTTCAATTGTCTCAAGGCTTCTTTGACCTGTTTCCTCCCCTTCATCTACACTGATTGAATAAGGGATCAAAGCGTTCGCCTGGATTCACCTGGTCAGTCTATGTCATGGAAAGAGCAGTGTTCTTAATGTTTCGTATACTCAGCGTATATTATTATTATTATTATTATTATGTCATTAATACTTAATTAATTAATAATAAATAAAAATGATAATTACTACATAATAATTGTTATAATTATGATATATTATATATTGATATTGATATATTGGCATTAAATGCAGCTTATGATCAAGAACAACTGTTCCTCTGTTTATTAAAACTCAAATATAGAGATATATTCTTAGAAGTACATTTACGGCTACACATTTAGATACTTTTTGCGGAATAATGTACAGTATTTTCCATTTGTAGAACAGTTTTGAGAAGAAGATAAATGTGGATCAGTTTTACAGACTTCATAGAATGACATTGCAAGAATATTATAAGACGTTCAAATTCTCAATCGCTCAGAGCATCAGAAGTGACATCAGTCGGAAGTATTGTCCTTGAGCAGGGTCACAACAAACTTCCATTTCATTCTCAGGCATTCTGTTTTGATCCATAGGGGCATTCCACAATCAGTTTTGGAAACGACTTCTTCTTCTTAGCGTGGATGATTTGCCATGTATTTCTGTTAGGAATAGTGGGTGAAAACCTACAAACCAAAAATGCTGGATGTGTTAAATTGTAATTCAGTGTTTTTCATGTTGCTCTTCAGTTGGCCCCATGCTATTTCTGCCACCGCAAGCATCACAGATAGAAAGTGTTGATCTTTAAACCATGGAAAACTGGCATTACTGAATCATGTGTACAATGTTGTCCACCACAAACTACAGTGGCCAAAATATTGTCCTCTATGTAGATAAAAATGTGCCTAAAATGTCAATTAAATTACAGGAAATAAGTCATTTGAGTAGGAAAGTAAGTGATGAATAATCACTGGTCTTGTGAAATGGCTTCGTACAAAACAAAAACATGTTAATTGAACCACAACTTCAAGAAAAAGCCTAATATATTAACAATCATGACAATGAGAAAGCTTGATTAGTAAAAAGCCATTTGAATTGCGTAAGAAGCATTTGTTATGGCACTTTATACAATAAGCAATGGAATAACTAAGACTAAATATATTGTAGAAGCCCATGCATGGAATAAGCTTAATTTATGTGAAGGATGCATGTCCAGCCTACTCTTACTGTATAATATGCTCCTGGATGATTTTAAATACATATCATTTCAACCTGGTTTCAGAGCATTACGTAATATTCTTTACCTAAATCCGAGACACTCCATTTAGTATGATAGGTTACATTTCCTTTGGGATGTATTAGTTTGTGGATGTCCATCACCCATTTTGTATGAAATGTTACGAATTTGCAATACGTACTATGTTACGACTTTAATGCTGGGGAGAAAGACAGTATCTCAGGGTTGGTTTGGGTCATCAAATATCCATGGTGAAGAAGAGACGGGGAGGAGAGGAAAGCCCAGCACCTCCCAAACGTCTACCCTCATCACCAGCATCCTGACTCCATCCTGAATCCACAGCACCTCAAACCACTGGAGACACTTTCTCTTTCTACACACTCTTTCTCTCTCTCACACACACACACACACGCACGCACGCACGCACGCACGCACGCACGCACGCACGCACGCACGCACACACACACACACACACACACACACACACACACACACACACACACACACACACACACACACACACACAGGTAGTTAAACATTCCCCCTCTTCTTCATCTAGACCCCTCCTATGAACATCTATTAGTAGCTTACACCAGGCTGTATTAACATGTATGAAACTCTCCTTATACTATTGATAGGACATGTCCAAATCACTGCTGTCGTATTAAGAGCTAACCGCTAAAGCACAGAGAGTTTAAGTGCTAACCGAGCATGCCTGGTTTATTATGCCTTGTGTGAATAATAAAATACTCTTCCCTCTCTCTCTCCTTTCCCCCTCTCTTGTTTTCCCTCCCCACCACTCTCTTTTACATAGCAGTCTCTCAGCTCTCCATACATGGGTGAACTTGGCAGGGGCACTTTGTTTGAACACTGAGTAGATTGCCTTGTATCGTGAATATTTAACTTTCTCTGACAGACCGGGTCTAACGTCGTTACGGGGAGATTAAGGGCCGGGATGATTACCTGAGGATGGGCTCCAGTAAGGATGTGCTTTCTCTCTCTCTCGCTCATGCTCCCCTCACTCTCTCTCTCTTGTGCAGAGGAGGACTCATTGGAAAAGGTCTTTATGTAACACAAGCAGCGTTTGGAAAGCCAGGTGACGTGTCCTGCTAAACCGTGTGTTCTGCTTCTTCTGCCTTCCCTCTAGTAGTTGCTTCACTTCCTCCTCGCCTCATGTTCACAGTTGAGTGTTAGCACGGCATGTTATTGAACCACACTTTTACTATCCCATATTTTCCTTGTCATGCGTGTCCACTTGCCATGGACTCAGGGGCCATATTCTAAAAACGTCTCAGAGTAGAAGTGCTGATCTAGGATCAGGTCCCCCAAGTCCATATAACCGTACACATTTTCATCTGAAAAGGCAAAACCGGTTCTTATATCAGTACTCTGACTCTGAGAGTTTGTGAACATTGACCCAGACCTCAACTCTGATTGTGATCAGCGTTAAGGTGTCTATGTACATTTCACGAGGTCCTGAGCAGATCTTCAGAGCATAGGCAAGCATACACACTGTAATGCTGTATCCTATCAGAAACTGCCTCTGCCTACAGTAGCCTACCCATAGACATGGCACTGACTTCTTGGTCTTCTTCATTTCTCAACATGGATTTTGGACAGCCTGACAAGGCCATGGTTTATAATAGGGAAAAGGCTGCTCCCTCATTTAGGCTGCTAGGCTTTTCCATAATTGTATCAGGAGGTCAAGGCCTCATGGCCAGACTGGCCACCACTGTTTTCTCCCATTATTTATGAAGAAAATTGATTATTGATTGGGAAAAGGCAGACCTGATTGAGTGGAGAGAGAGCCAGAAAGAGAGAGATCAATGATGGATGACTGAAGCGTATCACGCCAGTATTGACAGAATTGGAATCGAAACGGAGAAAGCACACAATTTACATAGGTTAATATTGACTCAATTTCCTCTGAAACTCTCTTTCTCTGACAGACCTCCTCCTCACCTTATTCCTCTCTCTTTCTGACTTTCGTTCTCTTTCTTTTTCTCTCTCTCTGTCCTGATAGAGAGGGTATAAGAACACAGAGAGCCTATCAGTCTCCGCCCCTCTCTCTGTCCATCTTTCTCTCTGACTCCCCCGCCCCTCTATCTGTCTGTCTTTCTCTCTGACTCCCCCGCCCCTCTCTCTGTCCATCTTTCTCTCTGACTCCCCCGCCCCTCTATCTGTCCATCTTTCTCTCTGACTCCCCCGCCCCTCTATCTGTCCATCTTTCTCTCTGAATCCCCCGCCCCTCTCTCTGTCCATCTTTCTCTCTGACTCCCCCGCCCCTCTATCTGTCTGTCTTTCTCTCTGACTCCCCCGCCCCTCTCTCTGTCCATCTTTCTCTCTGACTCCCCCGCCCCTCTATCTGTCTGTCTTTCTCTCTGACTCCCCCGCCCCTCTCTCTGTCCATCTTTCTCTCTGACTCCCCCGCCTCTCTATCTGTCCATCTTTCTCTCTGACTCCCCCGCCCCTCTATCTGTCCATCTTTCTCTCTGACTCCCCCGCCCCTCTCTCTGTCCATCTTTCTCTCTGACTCCCCCGCCCCTCTATCTGTCTGTCTTTCTCTCTGACTCCCCCGCCCCTCTCTCTGTCCATCTTTCTCTCTGACTCCCCCGCCGCTCTATCTGTCCATCTTTCTCTCTGACTCCCCCGCCCCTCTATCTGTCCATCTTTCTCTCTGACTCCCCCGCCCCTCTCTCTGTCCATCTTTCTCTCTGACTCCCCCGCCCCTCTGTCTATCTTTCTCTCTGACTCCCCCGCCCCTCTATCTGTCTATCTTGCAGATGCATGGTGCATGGGGTATGTTCTTGCAGTATTGACAGGTCCCATGCCTGTCCCGGCCTCTCCAGGCAGTCTAAGGTTGGGTTTAATCTCAATGTCAAAGAGAAGGGCTCCTTAAAGCAAATCACCCACATTGAGCAAGCAGGTCATGCATTATTCAGAGTTAATATTTTTCCTAATATACAACCTCGCCCCCCTCGACTCCTCCTTACTCCCCCTCCCACCTAACCACCACTGCCCTCATCAGCGACAGATTACCTAAGGGAGACTACTATGCCTGATTCACACTGCCGAACTGAACCATACTGTGCCAAACCATGCTGATTTTTTGTTTCCATCATAATTTGTTTTTTCTGCACGGTCACAGTAACTATGGTGGACGCATAACCAGGCCAATCCAGTACAGGTCAGTTTGGCTTGGTTTGGCTCTATAGTGTGAATCAGGCTCCAGATTCCTCTCCATTTGCCCACTCCTTAAACTATACAGGGGTTGAGTGGGGGAGCGATGTGTGCGTATAGCGACAACATTCTAGGTCTCCCTATAGTGCTTTAGTACCGTAATGACATCGTGGACTCATTATTCATTGACATACAGTGCCAGTCAAAAGTTTGGACACACCTACTCAATCAAGGGTTTTTCTTTATTTTTGACTTTTTTTCCTACATTGTAGAATAATTCAAAACTACGAAATAAAACATATGGAATCACGTAGTAACCAAAAAAAGTGTTAAACAAATCTAAATTGATTTTTAGATTCATCAAAGTAGCCACCCTTTGCACTCTTGGCATTCTCTCAACCAGCTTCATGAGGTCGTCTGGTACTGTAGGTCTGTGTAAAGTAATCAAGAGGGATCTGAACAGTGAAAGATACTATCTCTGTTCTTTCACTGATTCTTTCACTATCTCTGTTCTTTCACTGATTCTTTCACTATCTCTGTTCTTTTACTGATTCTTTCACTATCTCTGTTCTTTTACTGATTCTTTCACTATCTCTGTGGTTCTTGTTCCTGAATACTAAAGGGTTTAGAGTGATAGTAAAACTCCATACAGGGGGAACGATGAAAAAATCTTAAGTCCTTTAACAAATGTCTGTAAGCAAGACTTACACTGTGCACCCTAGAATGGTTTAGGGGCTAATGATAGTAGATATGTGGCTGTGTGTCTGTGCGTGCGTGTGTGTGTGTGTGTGTGTTCGTGTGTTGGGATTGCTGGTTTGTGTACTTAGCCCCTGTGTCCTGACCTGCTACTAATTGGCTCCAATGCAGTGCACCCCTCCACACCACTTCACAGAGGCACAGGGTGTTCCCCCTACCCTTCCCTCCTATCCCCTCTGCCCCCTCTCCTACTCACCCCTACCACACTCAGGGGGTCCTGCTTGATCCCCAACCCCCATCCCCCACTATCTACCCTGGGCAGCTGCTTCTTAGGCTGGGTGTAGGAGGTGGAACACGCTCTACAATGTATGAACCATCACACATCTTTTAAACCAGACACAAGGCTATTACAGGCTAATCGTCACTCTTGATCTATGTGATTGTAAGTTGGTCTGCATAAGAGTGTCTGCTAAGTGACTGACATGTAAACGTGTGTAGTGTACTCTACCTGGTAGAATAAAGGTGCTGATCAAATATGTATTTGCTAATTAAATTAATGGAAACCTCACTATTCCACTCCAGTTGTTATCTAAAGTGTAGAAACATTGATTTGGCACTGGAGTGCATATTTCCTGTATTTCTTGATAAAGACATAGGAAGCTTTTAGGTCTGATAGCCAGCTCATGCCCCATAGAGTTTCCTCCCTATTCAAAGTGGAGAGCTCAGCCACGTATGACCTAAAGGGCCACTTACAAACACATGAATATGCCCCTACCCAGACACAAAGAGATGCCACTTTAGACACCTGCAGATGCTGTCACACACACACACACACACATGCACATGTACACACACACACACACACACACACACACACGCACATATGCGAGCCCACATGCACACACACACATATATACGCACACACGGACACTGTGGACACAAGCACGGCCAAGCAAGGTGTCTCATGCGTGCATAAACATAGTCACAAGCTCTTCCACACACATGCAAACACTTGTCCGCACACACACACACACACACACACACACACACACACACACACACACACACACACACACACACACACACACACAGACACTCACCTTAATTGGCCCACCAAGCATCTCTTAAAAAGCCTTTGAGAGAGAGGATGAGAGAGAGAGAGGGAAGGAGGGAGGGAAAGAGGGAGGGAGGAAAGGAGAGTACAGGAGGAGGAGAGAGGTAGGAAACGCAGTGTGTCTTTCTGGGTGTAATTACAGATGCAGATGCGCGTTGCCACTTGCAACATGGCTGAATTAATTTTCATCCTCCCTGCCATGCCCTCCCTGGGGAGACGCCGACAGAGAAGGGGGAGGAGTGGAGAGGGAATCTGGGAATCTGCATAACAAGCCAAGAGAGAAGGAGGGAAAAGAGGGGAATGGAAGGGCAGAGGAAATATGGGGAGAGAAAGGGTGAGGAGAGGTGTTAAGATAGAATATGAGATGGGTAGAGAAGGGGAGGGATGGGGAGAGAAGGGACGGAGGGAAGAGGAGAAAGAGAGAGAAAAGGGAGGGGAGAGAACGAAAGATAAGGGGAGAGGAGAAATAGAGAGAGAGAGAAGAAGAAGGGGAGAGAAGGGGAGAGAAGAGAAAGGGGAGGAAAATAAATAAAAGATGATGAGAATATAACTGAGGAGCAGTAGAGAGAGTGTCTCTGTCTGCAGATCACAACTTCTGTTTTGGGTTTCTATGTTTTAAACCAACACAATTAAAAAGAGACTGTGTACTGTATTTTCAGATCGTTGCTTTCTACATTTCCACCATTCATTCAGAGAAAGAAAGGACTACGTCAGTCTAAAATAACTCTGGTGTTTTTTCTAAATGTCTCTCTCCCAGTCATGTATATGATTGATTAAGGAGAGCCTGGTGCCAGGTCCCCCAGTGTGTCTATAGTAGTGACAGCTCATGACCACCAGGGGCTTACCACTCCGTAGCACAGTGTGTGTCCTGCACATGTGTGTGTCCTTGCCTGTGCATGCTTATACTCCTGTGTATGTGCGTCTGCACACACACACACACACACAAACACACACACACTTCCTCCCCCTGTATGCCCACCTGGCTTTCCTCCCTCTTCTTTGCCAGCCAGTGAGAGAGGAGAGGCAGCCAGACCGATTAATTATCTCTCTGCTAATTGAATGTAGAGGGACTCTACTGGGATGGGTCATTAAACTGATGCAGTGTTTGTTTGTCTCCACTGTTTATCTATCCGCAGCTAAGAGATACATCAGACGCGGACCAACACATGCAGATCTGGCAACGTACAACACTGACACAAGTTGCCATGTACAGTACCAGTCAAAAGTTTGGACACACCTACTCATTCAAGGGTTTTTCTTTATTTTGACAATTTTCTACATTGTAGGATAATAGTGAAGACATCAAAACTATGAAATAACACATATGGAATCATGCAGTAAACAAAAAAGTGTTATCAAAATATATTTTAGATTCTTCAAGTAGCCACCCTTTGCCTTGATGACAGCTTAGCAAACTTCATGGCATTCTCTCAACCAGCTTCATTAAAAATGCTTTTCCAACGGTCTTGAATGTTGAGCAATTGTTGTCTGCTTTTCCTTCACTCTGCGGTCCAACTCATCCCAAACCATCTCAATTGGGATGAGGTCGGGGGATTGTGGAGGCCTGGTCATCTGATGCAGCATTCCTCTCCTTCTTGGTCAAATAGCCCTTACACAGATAGTGCGGTTGGAACCAAAAATCTCAAATATGGACTCGTCAGACCAACAGGACAGATTTCCACCGGTCTAATGTCCATTGCTCTTGTTTCTAGGCCCAAGCAAGTCTCTTCTTCTTATTGCGGTCCTTTAGTAGTTGTTTCTTTGCAGCAGTTCGACCATGAAGGCCTGATTCGCACAGTCTCCTCTGAACAGTTGACGTTGAAATGTGTCTGTTACTTGAACTCTGTGAAGCATTTATTTGGGCTGCAATTTCTGAGGCTGGTAACTCTAATGAACTTATCCTCTGCAGCAGAGGTAACTGTGGGTCTTCCTTTCCTGTGGTGGTCCTCATGAGAGTCAGTTTCATCATAGCGGTTGATGGTTTTTGCAGCTGTACTTGAAGAAACTTTTAAAGTTCTTGAAATGTCCCATATTGACTGACCTTCATGTCTTAAAGTAATGATGGACTGTCGTTTATTTTTGCTTATTTGAGCTGTTCTTGCCATAATATGGACTTTTACCAAATAGGGCTATCTTTTGTATACCACCCCTGCCTTGTCACAACACCACTGATTGGGTCAAACACATTAAGAAGGAAAGAAATTCCACATATTAACTTTTATCAAGGCACAGCTGTTAATTTAAATGCACTCCAGGTGACTACCTCATGAAGCTGGTTCAGAGAATGCCAATAGTGTGCAAAGCTGTCATCAAGGCAAAGGGTGGCAACTTTGAAGACTCAAATATATAAGGTTTATATTTGGTTACCACATGATTCCATGTGTATTATTTCATAGTGTTGGTGTCTTCACTAATATTCTACAATGTAGAACATTTTAAAAAATAAAGAAAAACCCTTTAATGGGTAGGTGTGTCCAAACTTTTGACTGGTAGTGTATGATTTGCAGAGTTGGATAATATGAAATGTTTACACCGCAAACCATTGCAAAGATAGGCCAGTTGTGTACAGATAATTGCCCATTCAGCCAGGTCGCTCAAGATCCACTTCGAAATCCGACATCCATCCAGACTGTTGTGGACGGGGGAGATGGATGGGCATAAAGCCATGAGCTCTGACTCCGAGGGTTGTGTGTTCAATCCCATTGGTAGGCACTCATTTTATAAATGTTTTGTTTGAACCCTTTCCCAAACCTTTACCCTTAACTTAACCATTCAGAGGTAATGCCAAAACTTAACCATGGTGTTGTTTTTGTTTTAAACCTATCCCAAAAATTAAACAAATCAAATCAAATGTATTTGTCACATACACATGGTTAGCAGATGTTAAAGCGAGTGTAGCGAAATGCTTGTGCTTCTAGTTCCGACAATGCAGTAATAACCAACGAGTAATCTAACCTAACATTTCCAAAACTACTACCTTATACACATAAGTGTAAAGGGATAAAGAATATGTACATAAAGATATGAATGAGGGATGGTACAGAACGACATAGGCTAGATGCAGTAGATGGTATCGAGTACAGTATATACATATGAGATGAGTAATGTAGGGTATGTAAACAAAGTGGCATAGTTAAAGTGGCTAGTGATACATGTACTACATAAAGATGCAGTAGATGATATAGAGTACAGTATATACATATACATATGAGATGAGTAATGTAGGGTATGTAAGCATTATATTAAGTAGCATTGTTTAAAGTGGCTAGTGATATACACTGCTCCAAAAAATAAAGGGAACACTAAAATAACACATCCTAGATCTGAATGAATGAAATATTCTTATTAAATACTTTTTTCTTTACATAGTTGAATGTGCTGACAACAAAATCACACAAAAATGATCAATGGAAATCAAATGTATCAAACCATGGAGGTCTGGATTTGGAGTCACAATCAAAATTAAAGTGCAAAACCACACTACAGGCTGATCCAACTTTGATGTAATGTCCTTAAAACAAGTCAAAATTAGGATATGTCCATAAACACACCAGCCAGCTGGTCTGCATATGCTCTGAGGACGCGGCTGGGGATGCCGTCTGGTCCTGCAGCCTTGTGAGGGTTAACACGTTTAAATGTTTTACTCACATCGGCTGCAGTGAAGGAGAGTCCGCATGTTTTGGTTGCTGCCGTGTCAGTGGCACTGTATTGTCCTCAAAGCAGGCAAAAAAGTTATTTAGTCTGTCTGGGAGCAAGACACCCTGGTCCGCGACGGGGCTGGTTTCCTTTTTGTAATCCGTGATTGACTGTAGACCCTGCCACATACCTCTTCTGTCTGAGCCGTTGAATACCAACTCTACTTTGACTCTATACTGGCGGAGGGAATAGCTACACTGTTTGTATTCGGTCATGTTTCCGGTCACCTTGCCCTGGTTAAAAGCAGTGGTTCACGCTTTCAGTTTCACGCGAATGCTGCCATCAATCCACGGTTTCTGGTTTGGGAATGTTTTAATCGTTGCTATGGGTACGACATCGTCAATGCACTTTCTAATGAACTCGCTCACCGAATCAGCGTATTCGTCAATGTTGTTGTTGGACTCAATACGGAACAAATCCTAATCCACATGATCGAAGCAGTCTTGAAGCGTGGAATCAGATTGGTCGGACCAGCGTTGAACAGACCTGAGCGCGGGAGCTTCTTGTTTTAGTTTCTGTCTGCAGGCAGGGAGCAACAAAATGGAGTCGTGGTCAGCTTTTCCGAAAGGAGGGCGGGGGAGGGCCTTATATGCGTCGCGGAAGTTAGAATAGCAATGATCCAGGGTTTTACCAGCCCTGGTTGCGCAATCGATATGCTAATACAATTTAGGGAGTCTTGTTTTCAGATTAGCCTTGATAAAATCCCCAGCTACAATGAATGCAGCCTCAGGATATGTGGTTTCCAGTTTGCATAGAGTCAAATAAAGTTTGTTCAGGGCCATCGATGTGTCTGCTTGGGGGGGAATATATACGGCTATGATTATAATCGAAGAGAATTCCCTTGGTAGGTAATGCGGTCGACATTTGATTGTGAGGAATTCTAAGTCAGGTTAACAGAAGGACTTGAATTCCTGTATGTTGTTTTGATCACACCACGTCTCGTTAATCATAAGGCATACCCCCCCGCCCCTCTTCTTACCAGAAAGATGCTTGTTTCTATCGGCGCGATGCGTGAAGAAACCAGCTGGCTGCACCGACTCCGTTAGTGTCTCTCGAGTGAGCCATGTTTCCGTGAAGCAAAGAACGTTACAGTCTCTGATGTCTCTCTGGAATGCTACCCTTGCTCGGATTTCATCAACCTTGTTGTCAAGAGACTGAACATTGGCGAGGAGTATGCTAGGGAGTGGTGCGCGATGTCCCTGTCTCCGGAGCCTGACCAGAAGACCGCCTTGTTTGCCTCTTTTACGACGTCGTTGTTTTTGGTCGCCGGCTGGCATCCAATCTGTTGTCCTGGGTGGAAGGCAAAACACAGGATCCGCCTCGGGAAAGTCATATTCCTGGTCGTAATGATGGTGAGTTGCTCTTATATTTAGTAGTTCCCCCCGACTGTATGTAATAAAACCTAATATTACCTGGGGTACCAACGTAAGAAATAATACGTAAAATACTAAATAGTTTCCTAGGAACGCGAAGCGAGGCGGCCATCTCTCTGTGCACCGGAAGTAGAACGTTACAGTCTCTGATGTCTCTCTGGAATGCTACCCTTGCTCGGATTTCATCAATCTTGTTGTCAAGAGACTGGGCATTGGCGAGTCTCTTCCTGATTTGGCCTCATTTTGAAGATTGTTCATTAAGAAATGCTAGTGGCCATGAATGAAGCCAAACGAGAGTTATCATGGGGATGTGGTTTGATGTGGGTGTGTTATGTTCGCATATCGTACTCACCAAAGCAACAACATAGCCATTTCCTCAAATAGTTAACTCCTTAAAATATTCAGAATTAATCTAAGATAAATCAAGAAATCTGTCATCAATTGGGGCGGCAGGTAGCTTAGCGGTTAGAGTGTTAGCCCTGTAACCGAAAGGTTGCTAGATCAAAACCCTGAGCTGACAAGGTAGAAATCTGTCATTCTGCCCCTGAACGAGGCAGTTAACCCTCTGTTCCTAGGCTGCCATTGTAAATAAGAATTTGTTCTTAACTGACTTGCCTAGTTACAAAATATATAATTTTACGTGTTTTTGAGGTCTTAGTAATCACATAATTTTACATCTAGCTAGTGTCTATTGCAGTATTTCTAAAGTTAGAAAATGTGCATGAAAAACTAGTCTGTGCACTGCAGACAGTCTATTGAGTCGGGAAAGTCTGGCTGCGCACTGATGACTGATTTCTGAGAACAATAACATGTCTACAAATTCATCATCTGCAAGCTGTCAAACTATCATAAATAAAGCACAATCTAAACTATGTTGATCAGTGCCCAAAATCACTAGCTAGCTAGCTAAGTTCCAACTCTGTGTTTGTCAATGAAGCTAACAAGTAGTAGTGACGTGTTATCTAATGTAAACAAGTCTGAGGCGATGCATAATGAGCAGGACAGGTTTTGGCTGCTATAATTGGATAGGGCGTGTGCAGCTGATAGAGCGCAATCAGCACAGCTGCTTCTCTCGTGTTACTGGGAACTGGGCAAGATCACTGACCCCTCCAGTTTCAGCCTCCAGTATTTATGCTGCAGTAGTTTATGTGTCGGGGGGCTAAGGTCAGTTTGTTATATCTGGAGTACTTCTCCTGTCCTATTCGGTGTCCTGTGTAAATTTAAGTGTGCTCTCTCTAATTCTCTCTTTCTTTCTCTCTCTCGGAGGACCTGAGCCCTAGGACCATGCCTCAGGACTACCTGACATGATGACTCCTTGCTGTCCCCAGTCCACCTGGCCGTGCTGCTGCTCCAGTTTCAACTGTTCTGCCTTATTATTATTGGACCATGCTGGTCATTTATGAACATTTGAACATCTTGGCCATGTTCTGTTATAATCTCCACCCGGCACAGCCAGAAGAGGACTGGCCACCCCACATAGCCTGGTTCCTCTCTAGGTTTCTTCCTAGGTTTTGGCCTTTCTAGGGAGTTTTTCCTAGCCACCGTGCTTCTACACCTGCATTGCTTGCTGTTTGGGGTTTTAGGCTGGGTTTCTGTACAGCACTTTGAGATATCAGCTGATGTACGAAGGGCTATATAAATACATTTGATTTGATTTTGATTTGATACCCGAACCTCCAGTAAGTCGTGACGAACTCACTTACAAAACTCTGTTTTGGACGAGACTGACTTTATGACCCAAAATTATTCTGGTTATACACTTTGTAGTATAATTTTAACTATAAAATGTATGTTTCTGACTCATATCGATGCGATATAGGCCATTCAAATCCAGAAAAGTTGGTTCTAATGGGAAGTTAACTTAACCAGGGTACAGAAGAAGCAACCCAGGGTGTCCGAGACATGACGAAATTGGACATTTGGACAAATGTGGGCAAACGTTGGAAATCGAAGTAAAATTCTTATTGTCCCATTTATGTTTATTAGTATCTGTATATACAGTTGAAGTCAGAAGTTTACATACACCAAAGCCATATACATTTAAACTCAGTTTTTCACAAGTCCTGAAGTCCTGAAATGTAATCCTAGTAAAAATTGCCTGTCTTAGGTCAGTTAGGATCACCACTTTATTTTAAGAATGTGAAATGTCAGAATAATAGTAGAGGATGATTTCAGCTGTTATTTCTTTCATCACATTCCCAGTGGGTCAGAAGTTTACATACACTCAATTAGTATTTGGTAGCATAGCCTTTAAATTGTGTAACTTGGGTCAAATGTTTTGCATAGCCTTCCAGAAGCTTCCCACACTAAGTTGGGGTGAATTTTGGCACATTCCCCCTGACAGAGCTGGTGTAACTGAGTCAGGTTTGTAGGCCTCCTTGCACGCACACGTGTTTTCAGCTCTGCCCACAAAATTTCTACAGCACTGAGGTCAGGGCTTTGTGATGGACACTCTGATACCTTGACTGTGTTGTCCTTAAGCCATTTTGGCACAACTTTGGAAGTATGCTTGGGGTCATTGTCCATTTGGAAGATCCATTTGCGACCAGGCTCTAACTTCCTGACTGATGTCTTGAGATGTTGCTTCAGTATATCCACATAATTTTCATTCCTCATGATGTCATCTATTTTGTGAAGTGCACCAGTCCCTCCTGCAGCAAAGCACCCCCACAACATGATGCTTCCACCCCTGTGCTTAGTGGTTGGAATGGTGTTCTTCGGCTTGCAAGCCTCCCCCTTTTTCCTCCTAACATAATGATGGTCGTTATGGCCAAAGTTCAATTTTTGTTTCATCAGACCAGAGGACATTTCTCCAAAATGTACGATATTTGTCCCCATGTACAGTTGCAAAAAGTAGTCTGGCTTTTTTATGGCGGTTTTGGAGCAGTGGCTTCTTCCTTGCTAATATAGGACTTGTTTTACTGTGGAAATAGATACTTTGGTATCGGTTTTCTCCAGCATCTTCACAAGGTCCTTGTTCTGGGATTGATTTGCACTTTTTGCACCAAAGTACGTTAATCTCTAGACAGAACACGTCTCTGTCACACCCTGACCATGTTTTGCTTTGTATGTTTCTATGTTTTGGTTGGTCAGGGTGTGAGCTGAGTGGGCATTCTATGTTACATGTCTAGTTTGTCTAGTTCTATGTTTGGCCTGATATGGTTCTCAATCAGAGGCAGGTGTTCGTCATTGTCTCTGATTGGGAACCATATTTAGGTAGCCTGTTTGGTGTTGGGTTTTGTGGGTGATTGTCCTTGTTCCTGTCTCTGTGTTACTTTGCACCAGTATTAGGCTGTTTCGGTTTTCGTGTTACGTTCATTGTTTTTGTATTTGATTCGTGTTCGTGTTTACCTTGTTTTATTAAACATGGATCGCAATAGCCACGCCGCATTTTGGTCTGACTCTCTTTCACATACAGAAAACCGTGACAGTCTCCTTCCTGAGCGGTATGACAGCTGTGTGGTCCCATGGTGTTTATACTTGCGCACTATTGTTTGAAGAGATAAACGTGGTACTTCAGGCGTTTGAAAATTGCTCCCAAAGATGAACCAGATTTGTCGAGGTCTCCAATTTTTTTTTCTTGGCTGATTTATTTTGATTTCCCCATGATGTCAAGCAAAGAGGCACTGAGTTTGAAGGTAGGCCTTGAAATACATCCACAGGTACACTTCCAATTGACTCAAATGATGTCAATCAGAAGCTTCTAAAGCCATGACATTGTTTTCTGAAATTGTCCAAGCTGTTTAAAGGTACAGTCAACTTAGTGTATGTAAACTTCTGACCCACTGGAATTGTGATACATTGAATTATAAGTGAAATAATCTGTCTGTAAACAATTGTTGGAAAAATTACTTGTGTCATGCACAAAGTAGATGTCCTAACCGACTTGCCAAAACTATAGTTTGTTAACAAGAAATTTGAGGAGTGGTTGAAAAATGAGTTTTAATGACTCCAACATAAGTGTATGTAAACTTCCGACTTCAACTGTTTCGAAGCTCAGTCGCACTCATTCTGCCATATTTAGTAGATGGGAGGAGACTACAATAGTCTGGAACTTTCAAGCCGATTCATTTATCCTTTCTTCCATTTCCAACGGCACCAGACGTTCGTTCTCCCAGTGACAAAGATAGATAGAAGTAGAAAGTCGAACACATCAACACTGAAGGCCTGGATGGCTCACGCGTGCACACACAAACACACACACTGACAAACACACACACACACTTAGACAGACCCCCCCCCCCCCCCCCCCCCACTCATACTCTATGTACTCATTCTCTGAATACCATATTAATAGAATGAACGGGTGCTGTAATAAACGCCAAGTACTTTACATGTGACGATGAGGGCCTTGGTCTCCAACATTAAGCCCACATTGTTTCAGTGCAAATGAGAGCCTCTCCAGGGGGAAGACAGACACACGCACACACACAGTCACACACACACTTGCACGCAAACACACACACTGCCGCCCCTTTGTCATCTTCAGCCTCCCTCCTCAATGTTGTTAGTGTCAAGTGACCCAAACCTCCATGACAACGCAGTGACTCAGTGATATTGACGATGGCGTCGTTGTCACCAAGGGAGATTTTTCAGGGGCATGGGGTGGTGGATGACACAGTTGGATGACTGGTGGATGATGAATGGGTGCAATGGTGGCAGGGGTGGCAAGACTTCGGGAAATGTGAGGAATGGTGTTTAAGTTACTGCTTTAAGCTTTCCGTTTGTGCTTTTCGTTTACGCTTTTACATTGAGAATTTGTCTTAGTGGATTTACCATCATTTGACTCCAACAGCAAGGTCTCCTATCTCCAGATGTGAGTGCGTCTTTGTCAGTTTTCCTCAGCGGCGGGTCAATGATATTCCTATGCGTTTGCGATTAGGAGCGCATTCAGGCCTAGGGGCCATTGTTGGGCTGTGAAAGGCCAGAGCCGAGGCTGAGGCCGATTCCCCACATGCCTGCACACACATAATGGCCATTTCACAGCTCATCTGGGGGTAATGGAGCTTTGGCCCCCACCGATCGAGATGGATCGCTCCCAGATGGAGATAGAATGGGTGATCTGGGTAGATGGACGACGGCTGTGGAGGGGTGTTGAGGGGTGCAGGGGACCGACAACCCAACTTAGCACTGACTGCATTTGCATATTGCATTTCTAGAGAGAAGAGAGAGGGAGGCCATTGATTTAGAGGATGGCCTGCTTGTCAGAGCTAAGGTTTGGGGGTGAGAGATGGAGGAGGGGTGGAGAAAGGAAGAAAAGAGGAAGAGAAAAGAAGTAGAGAGAGGGGAAGGATGAAAATAGAAAGCAAGAGATGAGGAGGAGAGAAATGGAGAGAAAGAATTAAGACAAAGAGAGAACGAACCCTCAGGGCAAAAACTACTTAAATCAATGTTATTTTCACGTAATTTCAACAACAACAAAAAATCTATGCGATGACGTTGAATCAACGTGGAACACTGATTGGATTTGCTAAAAGTAATCAACGTAAGGGAATTTAGTCGTTTTTCACCCAACTTTTGACCTAAATCCAATGATGTGGTGAAATGTTTTGTTAATTTCACATTGAAGTTCACATTACTTGACAACTCAACCCAATGTAAATCAAAACTAAACGTTGAACTGTCTGTGCCCAGTGGGAAAGATGTTCTCTTTGAACCCATCATCGCGGCCCCTTAATCTCTCCACATAACAGCGCTGTGTGAATGAAATAAAACCGTCGTCCCACCTTTAATATAAACAAACATCAACCCAGCCGTGCTGGTATTTAGACCTTTCACACATTGTCTGTCAGACGTTATAAATGGCAGGCGGTGGATAACGTCGATATTGTCCGATTGGACCAAGTCCGTTGACTGGCTAAAAGGTCAGGGAGTAGTGTGAACGCTGATTGTTTTTACAAGTTTTCGGGTCATTTACCTGAAGTGTCCGTCTCAAACCTGGGCTGGGTTGTGCGTTGACCTGTGTCTTTGGTGTTGACTTTATTCCCCTGACTTTTACAACTGCAGCATGATGTAAAAACTGTTTGACGACATCCTGTGGCCCATTCAGTTCTGATGGCACACCTGACTGAGATGTCATCTAGCACCCCCCCAAAAAAAACGATACATTTCCAATCAAGTATCAACCCGTACATCCACAGCATGAAAGCGCAAGTCATAAACTCACTATCTGTAACTGATTGAATCCCAGCCTGAGAGTCTCCACATAGCCATGTATGGGGAGAAGAGTGTACACCACCACCCTGTTGAATACACTTCTTATCCCGTTCAGTCGCGATGATCGGTTGCCAGAGATATAAGTGTTGAGTTCGGCCCAACCGCTCAAAACAAGCTTTAATCTTAGATACCCATTCAATGTTCAATACAAAGCATTCAACATTCAATACACATGTTTATTAGCCTTTTCCGTCTACTGACAGGGGCTTTCAGCTGTAATTGCTCTTCCCATGCCTCCTTTGTGGTTTATCCATTTCGTTTTCAGACCAGGACAAATCTACCTTAAGCCCGCCTCAGAGCCAGAAGATGCAAATATGTTTGTTTGTCACCTCATCCTGTATGTGTGTGTGTGTGTGACACTGCACTCCCCATCTCCTCCTCTCTTCAAAGGCATTGAGTGCCGTCTCCCTCGCCACCCCTTGCTCACACTCCTCTCCCCATCTTTTGTCTTAGTGTTCCATATTTAATGGGGTGGCTTGTATGTGGTGAGGAGGGAGGAGGAGAGGAGGAGGGGGGAGGCACCTGAGGCTGGGGGCTGAGGCTTACTGTCTGATGCTGAGGTGGAGTGCCCTACCCTCCCCTCTCTCTTTCTCTCCTCTGTCTTTCTCCACGGCCCTTTCAAGAAGAATCCATGAGCATGAGATCAAAGGAAGCCATTGATGCCCCCTATTCTGTAGGGGAGATGGAGGGTCGCAATGACACCCACCCACACACTCACCCACCCACTTATCCACGTACCCACTCACCCACCCACCCACCAACTGATGTACCACTTTGACACTGGTGCCTTGGCCTGTAAATTATACAGATTGACTGATGGGTAGAGAAAAGGAAAGCTAGCAAACTTTCTCAGTTGAAAATCTCCTCATGTCCTCCTTCGGCGTCGTGTATTCATGGTTGCAAAGGAAAGCCAAGCTCCCCCCCCAAAAAAATTACCAAGAAAAAAATATATACAAAATAATATATCTTTCGTCTCTCTGTGTTTCAGAAATGTCCTTAAATTCCAAAAAGGCTGAATGGATCCCACCGGAAAGAGCATCCAAGCGAGAGAGAAAAAACCCGACTGCGCCCCTCTGTCTCAGTGTGTGTAGCATATTCATCTGATACGGTCTGGTCAGAAAGAGTAACATTGTTGCTGCCCGTAGAATTGAATACAAGGGAAGCCAGCGAGCATTTGTGTCACTCCCTGATCTGTTTCACCTGTCCTTGTACTTGTCTCCAACCCCCTCCAGGTGTCGCCTATCTTCCCCATTATCCCCTGGGTACTTATACCTGTGTTTTCTGTTTGTCTGTTGCCAGTTCGTCTTGTTTGTTCAAGTCAACCAGCGTTTTGTCTCTGCGCCTGCTTTTTCCCAGTGTCTCTTTTTCACCCTTGCCTGTCCTGAATCTGAGCACGCCTGCCTGACCACTCTGCCTGACTCTGAGCTTGCCTGCCATCCTGTACCTTTGCCCCACTACTCTGGATTATCGTCCTCTGCCTGACCAGACCCTGAACCTGCCTGCCATCCTGTACCTTTGCCACTACTCTGGATTATCGTCCTCTGCCTGAAATGACTGTGAACCTGCCTGCCATCCTGTACATTTGCCCCTACTCTGGATTATCGACCTCTGCATGACCTGACCCTGAACCTGCCTGCCATCCTGTACCTTTGCCCCTACTCTGGATTATCGACCTCTTCCTGACCTGACCCTGAACCTGCCTGCCATCCTGTACCTTTGCCCCTACTCTGGATTATCGACCTCTGCCTGACCTGACCGTGAACCTGCCTGTCATCCTGTATTTTTACCCCTACTCTGGATTATTGACCTCTTCCTGACCTGACCCTGAACCTGCCTGCCATCCTGTACCTTTGCCCCTACACTGGATTATCGACCTCTGCCTGACCTGAACCTGCCTGCCGTCCTGTACCTTTGCCCCTACTCTGGATTATCGTCCTCTGCCTGACCTGACCCTGAACCTGCCTGCCGTCCTGTACCTTTGCCCCTACTCTGGATTGCCGACCTCTGCCTGACCTGACCCTGAACCTGCCTGCCGTCCTGTACCTTTGCCCCACTACTCTGGATTATCGCTCCTTGCCTGCCATGACCCGTCGTTTGCCTGCCCCTGTTGCTGTAATAAACAATGTTACTTCAACACAGTCTGTATTTGGGTCTTGCCTGAAATGTGATAATTTGGCCTCCCTTGATAGATTTTTTATTTATAAAATAACAGTTATTCAGCATTGAGCTCAGCTGTGAATCTGGCTTCAGACCAGTCACATCACAAACCAAACGTCATTATTGACAGACAAAAACATGAATTGTTGCATCTCATTGTGTTATTGTCCTCCAGTAGCTAGCTTGCTAAAATCATCCCTTTCCTAAATTAACCATTGATAAAGATTTGGATTTGTGGTTTTACTTAATTCTCCGTACTGGCCAATTATTATAACGGTGGTTCTGATCCAACCATAAATTCATACATTGTGCCCCTGGCCTGAGAGGATGGAAGTTCAATATGTTCAGTAGCTAGATGAAGTATGCTAATGTTAACTAGCTGGCCTGGCATATCGTTGCCAATGAAAGGAAGTTAGGCTAGCAAGCAAGTATTTTAGCCAAGCAGCCTAGGACAACAACATCTAAAAGCGTGTACTGTATTACAGTCATAGACCCTTCAGGCAGCATGAAGGAAGAGGATGGCATTGGCGAGCCAACATGTTTTTTCTACTTGCACGCACGCGCACACACACAGAAATCAATTCCATGGACAGCCACATCATATTTAGTTTACGTTGATTGGACTAAATCATTTTTGGTATATTTTAGTTGTCACTGTAATAGGTGATTAGATTATGTTGAAATAGTGGAGGCAGCTCCTGTTTTCTTTGTGACTCGTGGCAACTCTCCATGGTTCTAAATCAATAGTTGTTCAGTAGTCCAAAAATGTTGGAAACATTGCCTTTCTTGACCATGCTGTAGGTCATGTAACTGTTTGTTACATGCAACATGTTTTGTGGACTTCACAGGACAGATATTGCTCTCTGGTTTTGTGATGAAACAAACGTGTGGTTGAATGTATTCTGCCACTGTGTCTTCTTGTCTCTGCCTTAGGCTTTAGGCCACGGTGTCAAGGCATATGAACTACCATGCTATAGAGCAAACAACGCAATTATCACAACACATAGGTGGCAATATGGCTTTTTTTTCTGGATTGGCTTCCCTGGTGAATCGACCCGCACACCGCTACTGCCCTCCTTCCCTCCCTCCATCCTTCCCTCATCCCTCCCTCTCTTTCTCTCTCTTACCGTAGGGCCATCGAGCACATTGGCACCTGTCAAACTATGGGGCTGTTTTTATTGCTCGCTCTCAATCACCTACTTGCAAAGACCAGGAACACATGTTCCTTATTGATCACCAATCAATGATCAATTAAGCAAGCCATTTGTTCAATTAGAGCCACCTCTCCTTGGGACCCGGGGTTACTCAGGTATTTGATTTGAAGGACTGGCGAGGAATGGATATGCCTGCCTACTTGATCAGGAAGATTTGTGTCAGGCCTTTAGCTACGTCTTATAGGCCCACCAAGGATGATCGCGGAGGTTTATTTCGCTGTTCGTGACATCCTCTGCCAATAAAATACTTTCCTGTGTGAAATTCTGTTGGGTTTTTACAGGGCGTAGATCGGTTAGTGTCCGATAATGGAACAACGTTAACCTTTTAGGGAAGAGTAAAAGATGGACAACACTATGAGGATTTTTTTTTTTTTTTTACAGGTTTATGATTGTTCTTGTTCGATAATGGGACAATGTTAACATGTTGTTGGACCATTCAATGTTGTTGGACCATTCAGTGTTGTTGGACCATTCAATGTGGGCTGTTTATAGACTATAAAAGGTAGACTGTTTGATATAATATTAGAAACAAACATTTGTTTTTTTTACCCCCTTTTCTCCACAATTTCGTGGTATCCAATTGTTAGTAGTTACTATCTTGTCTCATCGCTACAACTCCCGTACGGGCTCGGGAGAGACGAAGGTCGAAAGCCATGCATCCTCCGAAGCACAACCCAACAAAGCCGCACTGCTTCTGAACACAGCACGCATCCAACCCGGAAGCCAGCCGCACCAACGTGTCGGAGGAAACACCGTGCACCTGATTACCGTGCACTGCTTCCGGCCCACCACAGGAGTCGCTGGTGCGCGTTGAGACAAGGATATCCCTACCGGCCAAACCCTCCCTAACCCGGACAACGCTAGGCCAATTGTGCGTCGCCCCACGGACCTCCCGGTCGCGGCTGGCTGCGACAGAGCCTGGGCGCGAACACAGTCTCTGGTGGCACAGCTAGCGCTGCAATGCAGTGCCATAAACCACTGTGCCACCCGGGAGGCCCAGAAACAAATGTTTTGACGGACTATCCGATATCAACTTCCCAAGATTTACTATTTTCTGGACTATTTGTTGGAGGAGCTACTTAAATCAACAGTGTATTTAGTTGTCTTCAGCTGGACTAGAGTAGAGATTCCTCAACTGCACACAGTAGAGACATTTGGACACCACTGTACTACCTCACCCACCTCCCTCTCCCCAAAATCTCCTGCCCTGTCGTTCTCACCAAGGAAGGGGGCGCTCTGTCCCCACTACCCTGCACCTCAAACCCTCTGAACCCCCACTTTCTTCCTCCTCCATTTTTGGGGGATGATTGTTTATTTGGGTCAGATAGTCAGTTATCTCTGGGACGAGGGCAGAAAAAAGGGGCGTCTTCCCACCCCACATCTCTCCCCTTCTTCCTCCCTGGGCCTCCTCACGCCCCTCCCTTATTTTCCCCCATTTAACCAGTCAGCAACAATCAGAGCTGACAGAGCGACGGGAAACAATCGGGCGGTGTCACCGGCAGGGTGACCTCAGAGGGGTGAGGGGGCCCAGGGGAGGCGAGGGGGGGGAGGCCACGGGGGGCCCACCAAAACCACCACCCAGTGTCCTGCCTGACCCTTTGTTCCGGCCCGCCAGTGAGAAAATGGGGACACTTTAGCTCCTCTGTTTCCCCTCTCACATTCCCTCTTCTCTTCTTTTCTTCATCACTCTCTCCCTCTTTGTTCCAGAGAGAGAAGAGGCAGAGGGGCCAGGCCACGATAAAGTGAGTGACGGGCCACTTTTTCTGCGTTTTTTTTTTTTCATGGACGGTGTCTGTGACTGTGTGACACCAGGGTCTTAATTGACAGTGAATGTGTGTTTGTTTGTGTGTGTGTGTGTAGAGGGATTGTGTGTCAGGGGGAATGGGGGTGTCTCTAGTCTGCTGTGTGACAGTTTGGAGGTTTCACACTGCGACCCCTGCGTTGTCTGTCTGCACGCCTCGACCGGGTTCCCACGCGAATGTGTGCTCTCACGGTCCCACGAATGTCTGACCGTTAGGACCACAGCACCCAGGGCCACAGCAAGACAGACACCGATAGCTTAAGATGCTCCACATACCTCCTCACGGACCGTCCCAGGGTTGTTTTGTTTTGTTTTGACCCGATGACATCACGTTTTGTTTACATTGCCTAAACCGAAAGAATTGTACCCATTCCCAGGAACGCTTCATATGAAAAACAACAAAACTTTGTTTTGTCACAATTTAAACTAAACATTGAACTATGGCGATATTTTTTTTCCAAATGAGAACATTAAGAAAAAATATGAGTCATACAATGGGTCAAAAAAAAGTCCATATAATTTAGAACTAGAAGCAATGCTGCGTGGTTGACAGCGATTACAATTTTACTTTGATTTCACAAACTTGAAAGTTGACCTTTAATTAAAACAATATCCCACAATCAGCAATACATTCAGTTATATGGGTATCTGATGTAACTACAGAAGGATGTCAAACTACAGTTTATTTCATCCATTTGAATCCAATAAACACGCTCACATCATTAGAGGTCATGGGCAAGCCAGCAATTAAAGCAATATCCTTTTCCTAACTGGGCTTATCATAATTATATGATAATTTGATAATTTTGACACTAGTGTTATATGGATGATTGGCTAAGACGATGAGCGAGGGAAGAGAGCAAAGAGAGAGAGAGGACAGAGGGTGGGTGGAGGCAGAGGAGACAGAAGAGAGCGAGAAGAAGGAGAGGGGGAATGAAAGAGGGATAAATTAGTGACGGAACGACAGCATAACGGAGGGGGGGGGGGTACATTCCAGGGTGATACAGCAGCATGCTGGTCTGGCATGAGGCGAGCGAGGGAGGGAGAAGGAGGGGGGTAGAGAGGAGGGATGGAGGGGGGTTCCGGTGTGGTGGGAGGTGACAAGGCCTCCCTTGCCGCAAACGAGACAACGTGGACAGATGGTGTCCCTCGGAGGGGCTGAGTGAGCCCCAGTTTTCACCTGCGGCCCCATGGGAAAAATCCGCCTTCCTCACACATGGAGCCGGAGATAGGATAGGTTAGGTTAGGAGAGGAGAGCCTGGAATGCTCCTGAAACACAACACGAAGGATGAATGGACACAAAACAAGGGGATAGATGGACAGATGAAGAAAGAGGGAGAGAAAAGGGAGGATGGTGTGGAAAATATAATAGGAGAATAGGGGGGGGGGTACCGTATAGAAAGGGGGGGAAAACAAGAAGAGGGGACAATTATGTTAAAGTTTTTGCAAGACTAGAGAATGAAAAAGGGACAGAAAATAGATTGACAGACAGAATGAGAGAACCGAAAGAGAGGGAGGGAAAAAAGAGAGCGAGAGGGACAGTTCTCCCACACTTAAACAGATACTTTCCGACAGACACCAAGCTGGCAAAACATGCAGACAGACGCTTCACTCTCTCCCTCTCCCTTCTCCCCCCCCCCCCCCCCCTCTCTCCCTCTCTCTCCTCTCCCCCTGACTGTTGGATCATACAGATGGTGCTTTTGAGTGCCGTGAATGGGGTCAGCCCGGGTCGGGGGGACGAGACAATAACGCAACGTTTTGCTCGCCCCTCGACCGGCGGAATGAAAGTGAACAATGGTGTACTGCTGAGGGAGGGGGGGTCGTCAGAAGGGGGTGACTCTGGGGTGGCGAGTGGGTCAGTCTTCCCAGGGTCACAGTGGGCCAGTAAGAGGGTGTGTGTGTGTGTGTGTGTGTGTGTGTGTGTATGATGCAGGGAGTTTGCGGGAGTAACACCCCACTGTTAGCATGTGTCCATACTCCGTCTGCTCTTGACTCTATATAGCTCTTAGTAAGTGTGTCTTAAACTCCTGTAGGCATTAAAGCCACATTAGCCTGTAGTCTCACTCTTGTTGGAGACTCCTATGGTCTTACTTTCAACAATACCTCCCGTTGTTATCTTTCTCTCATTACTCCAGTTTGATTTGCCACTCAGCAAGGGGCGATGAAGTTACTAACTTTCAACACGCACCTGTTAGTTGAACTCCTAGCCTTTACTGTGTCCATTCTACTGCTGGTGTCGCGTTCAAAACATTCGGCAACGGAGCGTTTCTTATTGGAAATGTTCAGGAAGTCACTTCCTGTTGCAGTCTGTTTTCTTCCGTTTGTTGCATAATGAATACGACTCTGTTCATTACTTTCAGATTATTGTTTATACAGTATTTTATGGGCTGTATAGCAGATAGTTGGTAGTGTTGGTTACCATCTGGAAAGCCATAGCATATGTTGGTGGTGGAAAAATAATAGGGATGGGGCTGATGGGGCTGTGTGACAGTGAACACGTGGCTAAGCAGGCCTACAGATGTTGTATTGATCTAATTGACTGGACACTCAGGGATCAATGGAAGTCAATAGAAGTGATCAGCAGCCTCCTTAAGAGCCATCAGATTAACAATGCCTGAATACCAGACCATTCTGGTGTTTGTATTTAACTTTATTACTATTGGATAAAACAACACTATGTAATTGATGGAAAGCTGGCAAAACAGAATCAGAACATGTTAGATGGTAACCAGGGGTTGGAATGGGTTCAGGGAACAGAACCAAAAAAAAACGGAAAATAACAACATTTTTCAAGGAATGGAAACAGAAACGGGAACGAAAGTGATCTCTAGTGTTCCGGAACAGAACTGTTCTTTTCAAATCTTGAAAGCCGGTATCTGGTGGAGTATATGAATGATCTAAACGTAAAAACTATGTTGATTTCACTGGTAAAAAAATATATATTTGATCTCTAACTTTTTTTTGGTTCGAACCGGTTCAGAACTTTATTATGCTGGTCGGAGCATTGGAGCGGAACCGAGGGGGAAGAAGGGCTTCTGTTCGTAACGGAACAATTGAATAACAATTTAACAGGCCAATGCAACAAGACACAACAGATTAGAGATGTGAAATTGGTGTACCAACACACCAAGGTCAGGTATAAAAGCAGAGGGAAAAGGAGAGCGTTACACGGGCACACATTTTCACAGAGCCGTCCCCACTGTGTCACTCTGTTATCATGTTAATCCTATTCTTGTCTTTCCTTTCCACCCCTTCCTCTCCCTTCCTCCCTCGCTATGCTTCATACAGAAACTCTCAATGGACCGTGAACCCTTCGCTGCTTATGAATGACGATGTCACACCTCTCTCTATCGCTCTCTCTCTCTTGCACACATAGGCTACACAGACAAACATCCCCCCACACACACACACACACACACACACACACACACACCTCGGCTTCTATTTCTTCCCCTCTCCTTCCCAATCCTCCTTTCTCCATCTGTCAGGTTGATTGACATGTGCTGAGAAGCAGAGGAGCAGAGAGAAACAGAGAGGGATCTGAGGTTCAGAGATCAGAAGCCAGGCGATGGGGGTGGGAGGGAGGCTGGAGCAGAGGACCCTAGGCCTCAGACTCCTGGCCTCTTCTACACCACTGATCCTCTCTGTTGTTGTGTTGTCAGGGAAACGTCCGTGATTGTCAGGTGGACGAGAGTTGTTTCTGGGTGGCAGCAGACGGAAACAGAAAAATACACAGAAACACACTTGAATTCAAAGAGGTAAACACACACCCAACGCAAAGACGCACACACTCATTTGCAAAAGCAAACAAGCATACACACACACACACACACACACACACACCAAACAGACAGTCACATAATACTCGCACTCACACACAAACAAACACTTGTTCCTGCCTTTATAAATGCATGGCGAGTTGTCTTCAGCTGGAGATGATACTTTAAGGGGTAATTGTCAGAGATTACACAGATTTGTCTGTGGATATAAAGTAGTTCCCCCCCATCCATATCCCATCATCCCCTGCTCAGATACCTCCCTCAGAGGGCCTGTTAAGACCTCCTCTCTTCTTCCTCTCCCTTCTTCACCTGCTCCCCACGCGTCACATGACAACATTCTGAGGTTACATCAAAACACAACAGAGAGGGAAGGGGGGGAGAGAGAGAGAGATACAGTGAGAGTGGGAGGGATTGTGTGAGGGAAAGAGGAAGTGCTGTGAGCAATAGATACCCATACTGTAGATGCTTTCTCCTTCCATTGCCATTGGATAACAGTACACTACTTGGATACACCTATTCACAGCACTATATAGCACCATATGACTCCTCTCTCCTTATAAGGAGAAGAGGACCAAAACACAGCGTGGCAAGTGTTCGTCATATTTTTTATTAAAACTGAACACTACACAAAATGAAAACGAAACAGTTCTGTATGGAAAACACAGACACAGAAAACAATCACCCACAACCAAAATGGGGAAAACAGGCTACCTAAGTATGATTCTCAATCCGAGACAAAGATCGACAGCTGCCTCTGATTGAGAACCATACCAGGCCAAACACAGAAATACAACATAGAAACAAGAACATAGACTACCCACCCCAACTCACGCCTTGACCAAACTAACACAAAGACATAAAGGAACTAAGGTCAGAACGTGACAGTACCCCCCTCCCCGGAAGGTGCGGACTCCGGCAGCAAAACCTGAACCTATAGGGGAGGGTCTGGGTGGGCGTCTGTCCGTGGTGGCGGCTCTGGCTCGGGACGTGGACCCCACTCCACCATAGTCTTGGCCCACTGAAGTGGCGCCTTTGGAGCGGCGACCCTCACCGCCGACCTCGTACTGGGGACCCTAACAGCGGGCCCCGAATAGACGGGAGACTCCGGCAGCGCCGGACAGGCGGGAGACTCCGGCAGCACCGGAGTGAAGAGCGACTCCGACAGCACTGCAGCACTGCAGTGAAGGGCGACTCCGGCAGCGCCGGAGTGAAGGGCGGCTCCGGCAGTGCCGGAGTAATGGGCGGCTCCGGCAGCTCCTGACTGACGCGCGGCTCTGGCAGCTCAGGACAGACGAGCGGTTCTGGCCTGGAGAGAGAACCTGGAGGGAGGAGACGGAGAGACAGCCTGGTGCGTGGGGCTGCCACAGGACCCACCACGCTGGGGAGACCTACAGGAGACCTGGTGCGTGGAGGAGGCACCGGATGGACCGGGCTGTGGGGGAGCACTGGAGCTCTGGTGCGCAGCCTTGGCACCACTCCTCCAGGCTGGATGACCACTTTAGCCCAGACCATCCAGAGTGCAGGCACAGGTTGAACCGAGCTGTGGGTGAGCACTGGAAATTTGGTGTATACTACTCGCACCTCTCCCTTAGGCTCAATGCCCACATTCGCCCGGCACGGGCGGAGCGCAGGCATAGGACGCACTGCACCCTCCCAGCGCCCTGGAGACACAGCACGCAGAGCCGGCGCAGGAGACCCTGGGCCGAAACGGCGTACCGGAGACCAGACACACTGAGCCGGCACAACATGCCCTGGCTGGATTCCCACTCTCGCATGGCACTTGCTGGCCTATAGCGCTCTGGGCATTGAGCGAGTACTGGCAACACCGTGTGCTCCACCGCATAACACAGTAAATTGGGGGGCTGCCTCTCGTGCTTGTCCCACCTCCTGATATCGCCGCCGCTCAGCTTTCGCTGCCTCCAGTTCTTCCTTGGGGCGTCTATATCCCCCAGCCTGTGCTTCCAGTATCTCCTCCCAAGTCCAGGAGTCCAGAACCCTCTGCTCCTGGTTACCACGCTGCTTGGTCCTTGTTTGGTGGGTGAGTCTGTCACGATTTTCATCTGGAGAAGGAAAAGAGGACCAAAACGCAGAGTGGCAAGTGTTCGTCATACTACACAAAATGAAAACGAAACAGTTCTGTATGGAAAACACAGACACAGAAAACAATCACCCACAACCAAAATGGGGAAAACAGGCTACCTAAGTATGATTCTCAATCAGAGACAACGATCGACAGCTGTCTCTGATTGAGAACCATACCAGGCCAAACACAGAAATACAACATAGAAACAAGAACATAGACTACCCACCCCAACTCACGCCCTGACCAAACTAACACAAAGACATAAAAAAGGAACTAAGATCAGAATGTGACACAAGGACAACAGCGTGTGGAGGAGTGGACCATGAGAAGAGACTAAAGCTCACCACGCACACTGTTACCTTTACGAATGGTGATGGAAGACCAAACCTCCTCAAGACCCTGTGGAACCCAGTGCTCCAACCCCACAGCTCCCCCTTCCATATTGATGCATGCAGAGGCTGCGGCAAAGGGTGTGTGTGCGTGTGTGTGCGTGTGTGTGCGTGTGTGCGAGTGTGTGCGCGTGCGTGTGTGTGCATTTGGGTGGTGGAATAAGAACCACATTTGTATAAATTAAAATTTGCATTTTGTATGAAGGAAAAAGGGGGGAAATGCAAAACAAAACAAAAAATGCGTGAGGAACAACAAAAACTACACTTAAATCTTACATGGAAATAAACAGCTTTTTCTTCATGGAAAACGGTTGGAGTGGCTGTCATCAGATGTGTCAACAGATCCTTACTAGGTGGATAGAATGTACAGGAAATCTATGTACAGGAAATCTATGTACAGGAAATCTACGTACAGGAAATCCAAGACCATGAGCGGAGTCATGGCTTTTATGTCACTGTAATGGGCAGCAAATAAAGTCATAGGGACATTGTTGTTTTGTCCAATGGATGTAGACTACAGACCAAGGTTTTTCTGTGGCTTTACCTGGCAACAAAGCTGCAAATCAGAGACACTGCAAGCAAATCCAACTCTCAATCATTAAATTCCAGCCAATCCAAATACTGCTACCATTCCTCAAATACAGGGCGGTAGCTGTGAGCTGGGGGTTTAGGGGGAAGGGGGGCGGAGGAGGTGCAGGTGACTGGGGCCTGAGGGAGAAAGGCTTGCGGCGGGAACAGCGTCAGGCTGGCCCCTAATTGATCTCTGGGTAATGTGGAGGGGCCCGCCGCAGGGGCCACTGGAGGGGTCATTAGGATGCAAATCCAGCCCTCTGCTGTGTGTTCCTCCCCAGCCCAGACCCAGCCAGACAGACAGGTAGAGAGGGAGAGAGGGATGGGAGAGAGGGGAGGGGGAGGGACAGGATGATGTGGAGGAGAAGAATGAGAGCAAGGGAGCATAGGAGGGATGGAAAAGGATGGGAGAGAGGGAGTGGGAGGGGAAGACTGAAGCAAATGTGGAAGTGGGGGGAAGGTTTAGGGGAGGGATGGGACTTAACATTGGGGAGAGAGTATCTTTAATGGGACACTATAGACCAGAGTGGAAGTTTTGTGCTAGGAAGTATGCCTGGCCCACCTCGTTGAGGAAAGACCTGGACATCCATCCTCCGCCCTCTTTTAAACAGACGCTAATTAAACACTTGGAATCCCGCCCCCTCGTGTCCATCAATGTCCCCTATTATTTGTCTTTTTCATGTTTCTATTTTTTAAGACAAAAGCTGAGGATATCCATGGCAGGGGTCGGAGACTGGGGCCAGCAAGAGGGACAGATCGTTTTTCATTCCCCCTAATTGACGTGAACAGTTCTTTTGACCCTAATTAGTGCTCTGTAATCTCTCATTTGCATATCACAAAGGCAACACTATTTGCATATTTGTAAACGAGATGGGCCCTGCATCTGCATGCGTTCCCCTGTATCCCCTTTCCTTTCTTCTCTCAATGACCTCGCCACTCTCTCTCTCTCTCTTTCTCTTTTCTCTTCTCCCGCTTTCATGCAGGGACGGTGCCAGACAGGGCAAGCGATGAACAGGACTGCACGCAGGCAGGGACAAGAGGCTGGCATGGGATGGCTGGCACGGGCACACTGGCACAGTGCACTGACAAAGAGTGGGGGAAAGATAGTAGCGAGAGACAGTTGGAAGGACAGAGAGAAATATGGAGACAGAGAGTGAGACAAAGGGGAAAGAAAGATAAATGGGAGACAGAGTGAGGCAAGACACATCTTTGAAGGAAACAGGAAGAGCATTAGAGAAACATACATCATGTAAGAAAGAGTGTGAGAGAGATACTAATACAACTCTAGGCCAGTGACTTAGTGCACATTGATTGACTGACTGACTGACTGATTGTCAGACTGACTGGCTGGCTGACTGTCTGACTGACTATCAGACTGACTGACTAGCCGACTGACTGTCAGACTGACTGACTGACTGACTAGCCGACTGACTGACTGACTGGCTGGCTGACTGACTGTCTGACTGACTATCAGACTGACTGACTAGCCGACTGACTGTCAGACTGACTGACTGACTGACTGACTAGCCAACTGACTGTCAGACTGACTGACTGACTGGCGAGTCACCTTGTTAGGCAGTCCGCTGCTTACAGTAAACCCATGGCTCGGTATAACAGCTGCCTCTACTCCCATCACCACACTATCACAGACTCTTTATCTATGCCAACCTCCAGTCCAATCTTCCTCTCTCCTACATGTACTTTACCGCTCTACTCTACTATCTCAAAGGCTTTTCTCAACATTAATCATGGAGCACATCAAAGTGTTATGGCAATTCACTTTAGACAGCGAGATGCATTATAGCAGGTATTCCCAAACTGGGGTACGCGCAGTGCCGTCGGGGGTAGAACCAAATAAAAAAGTGATTCACATTTAAAAAATGGTGTATATATACAGTGCCTTGCGAAAGTATTCGGCCCCCTTGAACTTTGCGACCTTTTGCCACATTTCAGGCTTCAAACATAAAGATATAAAACTGTATTTTTTTGTGAAGAATCAACAACAAGTGGGACACAATCATGAAGTGGAACGACATTTATTGGATATTTCAAACTTTTTTAACAAATCAAAAACTGAAAAATTGGGCGTGCAAAATTATTCAGCCCCTTTACTTTCAGTGCAGAAAACTCTCTCCAGAAGTTCAGTGAGGATCTCTGAATGATCCAATGTTGACCTAAATGACTAATGATGATAAATACAATCCACCTGTGTGTAATCAAGTCTCCGTATAAATGCACCTGCACTGTGATAGTCTCAGAGGTCCGTTAAAAGCGCAGAGAGCATCATGAAGAACAAGGAACACACCAGGCAGGTCCGAGATACTGTTGTGAAGAAGTTTAAAACCGGATTTGGATACAAAACGATTTCCCAAGCTTTAAACATCCCAAGGAGCACTGTGCAAGCGATAATATTGAAATGGAAGGAGTATCAGACCACTGCAAATCTACCAAAACCTGGCCGTCCCTCTAAACTTTCAGCTCATACAAGGAGAAGACTGATCAGAGATGCAGCCAAGAGGCCCATGATCACTCTGGATGAACTGCAGAGATCTACAGCTGAGGTGGGAGACTCTGTACAGGACAACAATCAGTCGTATATTGCACAAATCTGGCCTTTATGGAAAAGAGTGGCAAGAAGAAATCCATTTCTTAAAGATATCCATAAAAAGTGTCGTTTAACTTAAGTCTACCCCCTCCTTTTTCGAACATTCTGTTAAAAATCGCGCAACTTTTCAGCGTCCTGCTACTCATGCCAGGAATATAGTATATGCATATGATTAGTATGTGTAGATAGAAAACACTCTGAAGTTTCTAAAACTGGTTAAATCACGGCTGTGACTATAACAGATCGTGTGTTTCATTGAAAAGCGCAAGAAAAACTGCTCTCTGAAAGCTAAAAATTATTTCCATGCGTCACTTTCATGGGTTGTTAAAAGGGCACAAAATTAATTATCGACCTGCATGCAATTCCTACAGATTCCACACGATGTCGCCATTGTCGTCATTTTCAAGGGACTTTTTCCTTAGTAAATCCAACTAACTGGATTCCATTTCTTCCGGTCTCCACCAGGATGTTTTGAATGTGCACATTGGCAGCCATTGATTTGAAAACGAGGAGCTATTGAATATACATCGCCCTGTAATCATTTTGATAGATTATAAACGTTTACTAATACCTAAAGTTGGATTACAAAAGTATTTCGAAGTGTTTTGTGAAAGTTTATCGTCAACTTTTTTAATTATAAAAAATGACGCAGCGTTTAAAAACGATGTTTTTTATTGAATGACACAGCTTCCATAGAAAGCTATTTTGGGTATATATGGACCGATTTTAAACGAAAAAAAGACCCAATAGTGATGTTTATGGGGCATATAGGAGTGCCAAGAAAGAAGCTCGTCAAAGGTAATGAATGTTTTATATTTTATTTCTGCGTTTTGTGTAGCGCCGGCTAAGCTATATCTTTGTTTACATCGCATTCAGGCATTTTGGGGTGTTGCATGCTATCAGATAATAGCTTCTCATGCTTTCGCCGAAAAGCATTTTAAAAATCTGACTTGTTGGCTAGGTTCACAACGAGTGTAGCTTTAATTCAATACCCTGCATGTGAATTTTGATGAAGGTTTGAGTTTTAACGAGTACATTTAGCATTTAGCGTAGCGCATTTGCATTTCCAGGTGTCTACTTGAGACATCTGCGTCTCAAGTAGGAGCAAGAAGTTAAAGTTTGCCACAAGCCACCTGGGAGACACACCAAACATGTGGAAGAAGGTGCTCTGGTCAGATGAAACCAAAATTGAACTTTTTGGCAACAATGCAAAACGTTATGTTTGGCGTAAAAGCAACACAGCTGAACACACCATCCCCACTGTCAAACATGGTGGTGGCAGCATCATGGTTTGGGCCTGCTTTTCTTCAGCAGGGACAGGGAAGATGGTTAAAATTGATGGGAAGATGGATGGAGCCAAATACAGGACCATTCTGGAAGAAAACCTGATGGAGTCTGCAAAAGACCTACGACTGGGACGGAGAATTGACTTCCAACAAGACAATGATCCAAAACATAAAGCAAAATCTACAATGGAATGGTTCAAAAATAAACATATCCAGGTGTTAGAATGGCCAAGTCAAAGTCCAGACCTGAATCCAATCGAATCTGTGGAAAGAACTGAAAACTGCTGTTCACAAATGCTCTCCATCCAACCTCACTGAGCTCGAGCTGTTTTGCAAGGAGGAATGGGAAAAAATGTCAGTCTCTCAATGTGCAAAACTGATAGAGACATACCCCAAGCGACTTACAGCTGTAATCGCAGCAAAAGGTGGCGCTACAAAGTATTAACTTAAGGGGGCTGAATAATTTTGCACGCCCAATTTTTCAGTTTTTGATTTGTTAAAAAAGTTTGAAATATCCAACAAATGTCGTTCCACTTCATGATTGTGTCCCACTTGTTGTTGATTCTTCACAAAAAAATACAGTTTTATATCTTTATGTTTGAAGCCTGAATTGTGGCAAAAGGTCGCAAAGTTCAAGGGGGCCGAATACTTTCGCAAGGCACTGTATATATATATATATATATATATATATATATATATACATACATACATACATACATACATACATACATACATGTGTATATATATGTATGTGTATATATATATGTATATATGTATATATGTGTATATATATATACATACATACATACATACATACATACATACATACATACATACATGTGTATATATATGTATGTGTATGTATATATGTATATATGTGTATATATATATATGTATATATATATGTGTATATATGTATATATATATGTATATATATATGTGTGTATATATATATATATATATATATATATATTTCCTTATTTTTTTTGTCACATTATTAAACAGTCTATTTTCCAACGGGGCTATACATTTGGGTGAGGGTTTTTTCTCGCCTGAGTCGCCTCGTTTCACTGCCAAAAATAAAAGTAAACCATTTAGTGTTCAGCGAAATAACAACACAATGTCTAATACAGGTAGCCTAGTCAAATTATTAACATCCAATCACATTAACCTTTACTCTCTCGTGGGAATTCCGTTAACGGTCTGTATGTAGTCAAACGTAGCTGCTGCTCATTCCCTTTGCTTGGAAATGGATAAATGGTTTAAAAAAAATTAAGTCCCGTATCCATAGACACACATACCAGCTCTACTGGTAGTACTGCTACTACCAGCAGTACTACACCTGTACCTGTCGACAACACAAGTTGTCCTGCTTCCACGAGCACATCCAATGCTAGCATCAGTAATTCTACATTTGTTGTTAGCCCAGCTAGCATGGACACTGACAGCTGTGAATCTGATGCAGCCGAAGAGCTACTACCCCCTTACCCGGGAAAGCACCGAACAACAGACAGGGACGTTGGACCATCAAAGAGGCGCAAATATGATGAGAACTACATTGGTTCAGTTATATAGGGAGTAGTGCCTTTCCTCAGCCACGGTGTGTTATACAGTATATGCAAAAGTATTATCTCACAACACGATGAAGCCTTCACTCTTGCGCAGACATTTAGAAACAAATAAACCACGGGAGATTTTTGAGCAAGAATTAAGACGACTGTCGAGTAGTAAAAGCAACAGATACCATTAATAAGAAGAGGCTAGAAGAGTCTTATATGGTGCGCTACTGAGTGGCTAGGACAGGCAACAATGCTGGGGGGGAAATCCCAAAACACTGTACAGACAATGCCTTCAACCAACAACACTGTTTCCCGACGCATCAGTGACAAGGCAGGAGATGTTTTGAAACAATTACTGCTTCGCATACAAGCCATTGAATTCTATGCGTTACAGCTAGATGAGTCAACAGACTCAGGGCCTGTCACAGCTCCTAGTATATGTCAGTTACGTTTATCGGGGGTAAATTAAGGAAGATATCCTCTTCTGCAAACCACTGGAAACAAGGACAACAGCAGAGGATATTTTTCAAGTACTGGACAGCTTTGTGACGTCAAATGGACTTTGGTGGTCAAGATGTGTTGGTATCTGTACTGATGGCGCAAAAGCCATGACAGGGAGACATAGTGGAGTGGTAACGTGAGTGTAAGCAGTTGCTCCCGACGTCACTTGGGTACACTGCAGCATCTACTGAGAGGCTCTTGTTGCCAAGTGTCACGGCAGTCAAAAGAAGTGGACCAAAGTGCAGCGTGGTGAGCGTACATTTTCCTTTTATTAGAATGTCGCCAACAAAACAAGAAACGAAAGAACAGCCGTGAAGCTTACAGGACTAAGTGTCTCTAACAAAGTTACTGCCCACAATCACAGGTGGAAAAAGGGCTGCCTAAGTATGATTCCCAAGAAGAGACAACGATAGACAGCTGTCCCTGATTGAGAACCATACCCGGCCAAAACATAGAAACACAAAATCATAGAAATAAAGGAGATAGAATGCCAACCCAAATCACACCCTGACCAAAACAAAAAGAGACATAAAAAAGTATCTCTAAGGTAAGGGCATGACACCAAGGGAATACCTGACAGCTTGAAAGACATTTTGGACACCACAGTGAAAATTGTTAAATTTGTTAAAAGAAAGGCCCCTGAACTCTTGTGTATTTTCTGCGCTATGCAATGATATGGGCAGCGACAATGTAACACTTTTACAACATACAGAAGTGCGCTGGTTAACAAGGGGCAAAGTATTGACATGTTTTTTGGAATTAAGAGATGAGCTTAAAGTTTTCTTAACTGACCATAATTTTAATTTGTCTGACCGTTTGCATGATGACGAGATTCTCACACTCCTCGCATATCTAGTAGAGGTTGATCGATTCTGATTTTTCAACGCCGATACTGATTATTAGAGGACCAAAAAAGCAGATACTGGTTAATCGGACAATTTTTATTTATTTATTTGTAATAATGACATTTACAACAATACTGAATGAACACTTATTTTAACTTAATATAATACATCAATAAAATCAATTTAGCCTCAAGTAAATAATGAAACATGTTCAATTTGGTTTAAATAATGCAAAAACAAAGTGTTGGAGAAGAAAGTAAAAGTGCAATATGTGCTATGTACGAAAGCAAACGTTTCAGTTCCTTGCTCAGAACATGAGAACACTGGTGGTTCCTTTTTAACATGAGTCTTCAATATTCCCAGGTAAGAAGTTTTAGGTTGTAGTTATTATATGAATTATAGGACTATTTCCCTCTATACCATGTGTATTTCATTAACCTTTGACTATTGGATGTTCTTACAGGCACTTTATTATTGCCAGTGTAACAGTTTAGCTTCCGTCCCTCTCCTCGCTCCTCCCTGGGCTCGAACCAGCAACACAACGACAACAGCCACCATCGAAGCAGCATTACCCATGCAGAACAAGGGAAACAACCACAGGCTCAGAGTGAGTGACGTATGACACGCTATTACCGCACGCTAACTAGCTAGCCATTTCATTTCGGTTACACCAGCCTCATCTCGGGAGTTGATAGGCTTGAAGTCATAAACAGTGCAATGCTTGACGCACAACGAAGAGCTGCTGGCAAAATGCACGAAAGTGCTGTTTGAATGAATGTTTACGCGCCTGCTTCTGCCTACCACCGCTCAGTCGGATACTTAAATGCTTGTATGCTCAGTCAGATTATATGCAATGCAGGACACACTAGATAATATCTAGTAATATCATCAACCATGTGTAGTTAACTAGTGATTATGATTGATTGTTTTTTATAAGATGTTTAATGCTAGCTAGCAACTTACCTTGGCTGACTGCATTTGCATAACAGGCAGTCTCCTTGTGGAGTGCAACGAGAGAGGCAGGTCGTTGTTGAATTGGACTAGTTAACTGTAAGGTTGCAAGATTAGATCCCCCGAGCTGACAACGAGGCAGTTAACCCACCGTTCCTAGGCCGTCATTGAAAATAACAATGTGTTCTTAACTGACTTGCCTAGTTAAATGAAGGTATAAAAAAATATTTAAAAAATAAAAAAATTGGCAAATCGGTGCCCAAAAATACCGATTTCCGATTGTTATGAAAACTTGAAATCGGCCCTAATTAATCGGACATTCCGATTAATCGGTCGAGCTCTAATATCTAGGTGATGTTTTTTCTCACCTGAATGATCTGAATCTGGGATTACAGGAACTCTCCGCAACTATATTCAATGTGCCGGACAACATTGAGGCTATGATTAAGAACTTGGAGCTCTTTTCTGTCTGCATTAACAAGGACAACACACAGGTCTTTCCATCATTGTTAGATTTTTTCTGTGCAAATGAACTCAAGTTTACGGACAATGTTAAATGGGATGTAGCGAAGCACCTGAGTGAGTTGCGTGCGCAATGACGCAGGCAGGGCCTTTCACGCCCTGCCTCCAGTCCACTTACCGATATCTGAACAAGAGAGCCTCATCGAAATTGCAACAAGCGGTTCTGTGAAAATTGAATTTAATCAGAAGGCACTGCCATATTTCTGTATTGGGCTCAGCTCAGACTATCCTGCCTTGGCAAATCGGCTGTTGAGACACTGATACCCTTTGCAAACACGTACCTATGTGAGAGTGGATTCTCGGCTTCCTCCCTAGCATGAAAACTAAATACACACAGTCTGTGTGTGGAAAATGATTTAAGACTGAGGCTCTCTCTAATACAACCCAAAATTGCAGAGTTATGTGCATATTTTCAAGCACAGCATTCTCATTAACCTGTGGTGAGTAATTCACAATTTTAGATGAACAAACAAGGTTCTATATGTAAGATGGTTAAATAAAGAGCAAAATGATTGATTATTATTATATTATTATTTGTGCCCTGGTCCTATAAGAGCTCTTTGTCACTTCCCACGAGCCGGGTTGTGACAAAAACTCGCACTCATTCTTATGTTTAAGAAATGTATCGTATAGTGTGTGTGTGTGGCAGGCTTACAATGATGGCAAAAAACATCATTTGAGAGTGCGCTGACCCTGGTGCTAGAGGGGGTACGCAGCTGGAGGTTGAATATTTGAAGGGGTAGAGGACTATAAAACGTTTGCCAACCACTGCATTACAGTATGTGACACGACAACACCTCCTAAATGTGATTGAGACCAAAACGAGACACAAGACGGGCACAGGATATGATGCATGAAGTGTAATGTACACTCAAACTCTTCTTTCTTATGTTTTGCTTGGGCTCCCTTTCTCACTGTATAAAAATGCACCTATTTACTGTATTCCAATACTCTGCAACCAAAACATTTAAAGTTCCCGAGTCCATTATCTCTCAGTTTAGCACAACAATTCTGCCATTCATTTTCCTGCACAAAACTTCCCCTTACACATTCATCCTGTAGGATACCTGTACGATATCTTACTCCGCTGCACTTCTCAAAGACTTCACGTCTTCGCTCAGCGTTCACCCAGGTACACTGACAAAGCTCTCCCACACCGACATCATGACGTCCTTGCCGCCTGCTCTAACATCCCCGCCACCCCACCCTCCTCTCCTTGTCACTCCTTGTCACTCCTGACCCCTGCGACGTGGTGCTCTATTACAATGGAAACGGGGGCTAATTGAATGGCCGATGTGCAATGGGAGAGACAACACGGCCTACATGATAAGGAGCCGAGAGGACCCGAGACAACAGCCCTGTGACCGGGGTCATGCGTTCCCGAGCGTTCCCAGTGAGGATGGGCTTATTGGGGATTGATGCCCTCTACGTTCCCCTCTCTCCCCCTATCTCCTGAGGATTCCAAAGGTAGTCAGGGCAAGCCGAGACCTTCAAGCCGACAATCTCCAGTGTTACCTTTCAGGCTCGTTGTGCAGTGGAGGTCACTTCAATCAAGGTGCAACTCCGAATGCCTTATGAGGGAAAGGACAATTAAAGGTGTCACTTCTAATGCATTAGGAGTAAAGAGAGAGTTGTTTTGTTTAAGTGAAACTTTTGTATTGTGGCTGAGGAGGAGGAGAAGGATATCTATCCTTAGCATAGAAAATAGAGTCAAATCCTGATGAAAAAATGTAGTGGTGGACAGAATTGTTTTCTATACGGCTAAGGTGAAGAAGCACACTGTTGGGAGCCTTGAGTTGTGAGCTGGCATTCATTTGCCCTCACTCTATGGAGCGCTTAATGTATTCACAGAGGGATGATATGAAAGCA
This sequence comes from Oncorhynchus clarkii lewisi, assembly GCF_045791955.1. Classification (NCBI taxonomy): domain Eukaryota; kingdom Metazoa; phylum Chordata; class Actinopteri; order Salmoniformes; family Salmonidae; genus Oncorhynchus; species Oncorhynchus clarkii. The sequence continues at coordinate 30,229,493 of NC_092148.1, forward strand.
ACCAAGGGGGGTGTAGCAACTGATAATGTAATACAATGCAATAATGTAATAGCTGCAAATAATGTAATAACTTTTGCATTGATAATGTAACAAATGCTGATAATGTAATAACTTGTCAATAATGTAATAAATATGCTGAAAGCATAATGTAATAATGTTTTTGCGCATAATGTAGTAATTATTACATTATTTGTTAATTATTTCATTAATTTCAGTATTCAATACTTTTCCCATGAATAATGTAATAACTTTATTGGTTAATGTAATATTCACAATATTTTTTTATTTTCATGCTTCAGTAATATCTGACTACACACCATACCACATTCCTGAATCCTACCGTAGCTCTAAACCTGACTTTAGCTGTAATATCAAGACGCTCAAATGACACAATTGACCCCCCAATATACACACCCAACCCCAGTCAGTCAGGGAATCAGTGAGTCAGTCAGTCTGTATGAGAGAGAGAGAGAGAGAGAGAGTTTTTTTTTTTTTACTACTACTAAAATCTTAACTGATATGTCACGTTTTTTTATAGAAGTATAACTCTGCAAACAAAATGAGTCTGGTGACATCCCCAGAACAAGCTGGGTACTAGACAAAAACATCCGGGGTATCATGACACAATGTCCCCAAAAACACGGGGAAGTCCCTGGAACAAACCGGGAACTAGAAAACCTTTAGGAGACAATGACACAACATCCTGACCACTTTAGGCAAACATTTTGTGATGTCCCGGGGACGTCCTAACGCCTAATTTGTGTTTGCAGGGACGTTCCATTGGGACCAACATGCAAACGTCCCAATGACTAGTAAAATGAAAGTTCTGAGACCGTCCACCAAAGGTCCTGACATGGTCCCCAGTGACGTCCTGGTAAATTACACAGATTAGTGTTTTTAAAAAATCTTTAATCATGTTCCGGAGACCGCTCTGCAGCCTCAAAGTCATGACATCTGAAATCCACATGAAACATTCAGGGACATTTAGCTAGCTTGCATTGGGTTGTTATTTTACCTGAAATGCATATGGTCCATTTTTTTGCTGGAGCTTTGTAGAGTTTAGACCCATTTTGAGTCGCACTAAATTGTGCTCTACAAATATTCCACAGATAATAAGAGAAACCTAGTTAGTTTTTAGTTTGTTTTCTTTGATTAATCTCTCCTGTTCGTTCTTCTTCTTCTTCTTCTTCTTCTTCTTCTGTGGATTTCTATGGCAGTTGGTAACCAACTTTAAGGTGCATTACCACCACCAACTGGACAAGTGTGTGGACCTTGTTCATCTTTCAATCACCCACGAGGGTTAGTATGCTCCTAAAAACCAATGATTAGATGAGGCTGGACTTGCAGTGCCCGTTGACACTCACGAGCAGTTTGGATAAAATGATTGAATAACAGCATATAACCCTAACCTTAAATTAAGACCAAAAAAGCAAATGTTTGTTTTCATAATTTTTTACAATGTGGCCAATTTTGACTTTACAGCTGGCCCATCTAGCGGAACTTGCTCAGGTCTGCTTCAAGGACAATAAACATCAACCTGCATAACTTACAGGGAACTAGACAAAGTCCCCCAGACGAAAATTCCCTTGATCACAATGAAACGTCCTCTTGTGTTCATTGAATGTCCCACAGATAATGTCCTATCAGAAGCAAATAGAACGTTTTATAACGTTCCCTAATGGGCATCAAAACAACAAAAAAAATAAGCAGGTGAGGAGTTTTTCTACAGCTTGGCAATGAGAGTATCAAATTTAGTCAAAATAAACATGATTTGCTTTTTTAATACTTGATGCTTATTTGATTGAATAAACGTTTTGTAATGCTTAGGTTGTTACGAGTGTACTGATATAAGTGTAATGCACGTGACGTTCCAGCAACTTTGAGAAGAAACACTTTATATCGGTGTTGCCCCTGTTGAAATTCAAGACTGCTATGCATATTCGCCATAGAATTCAGACGGTTGACGACAACACCCATCATCAAATATCCAACACCCTTCGTCTTTATATCAAAGTTGTGCCTGTTGTTCACACGCATATCTGCCCTCTCATTGGCTAGAATGGCCCCACCTGATCTCGCCTCCTCTCACCCGCCTTCCATCTTTGAGGACATGTATTGGTGTTGGTGAAGATACGTCAGGCGGTGTGGGCGGCGTTGACATGACTCTGGATCCATCTCCACTCTGTATGACCGAGTGGCCTTGTCGATCCTTGGATAAGGAGGGTTGAAGCTCCTGTTGAATATTTTTGTGATCATTACAATTTGGCTAATCAGATGACTGCTCGGTACGTCTCAAATTGGCCATGGACGCAAATGCAAAGTGTTCCTCAAGTGTGTGACTCTTAATAGGCATGCCATTAAAGAGGGCGAGAGAGTGACTTTAGTTTGTTATTACATTATTGGTTTAAGTTATTACACTATTGATGATTGCTTTTTTTATCGCAATGTGATAATCAATGCATAGTGCAATTATAATTGTTGAATTATAACATAATGCTCAAAAACATTATTATTACGTTGTGTTCAGCATATTTATTAAATAATTGGCAATTTATGACATTATCAGAATTTATTAGATTATAAATGCAAAAGTTATTGCATTATTTACAGTTATTACATTATCAGTTGCTACAAAGGGGTTTTAGATATTGCCTTTGCGTATGCTGTTGTCTCTAGAAAGTGGTGATTTGGGACAGTGAAGTTCTAAATGCAGCTGTTTTGCCATCTTAAGCAGCATGTTTGAAGCTCTAAATATTCACCAACACAACTCTGCAAATAGCACTGCTGGGTGATTTGAAAAGTCCTAGTCAATCGATCAATCATACAACAATACTCTTAGCAAAAATCGTTATCTTTCATTCGACTTTCAGGTTCAGAACTACATCTCACAGTTGAAAAAATATATATGGCCAATAGAATACAAACTGGATGGTCTTCAGAGATGGGAGGGGTTGAGTGGAGCTGAATTATGGGATTAAAAACAAACAAAAGATAACTATTGTAAAATATAATGTGTCTGTAAAATGTATATAGTATGTATAAGCTGGAAATAGAAGCCTAAGTGTTGTTGACCATTAGTTTACTGGTAGGTTTAGGGGACAATAATAAAGGAAAATATATATATTTTTAAATATATATTTACAAAGAAAATATATGGGGGATTGCAAATAATGCAGACAATTACATTGAGAAAAGACACAATCTACTTGCAATATTAAAGCTGATCTACCCCCCCCCCCCCCCCCCCCTAAAAAAAACAGAAAAACATTCACCATTGCATATTGGACAGAGATATTGAGGCTGCAATCCAAGGTAACCTTTGAAGCCAATGGTACATGTGGCCCTTGCAATGTTACAATGGTGGAGAGAGGTAGTCTACCACCCGAATGGATATCATTTACTGGGCATTTGAATCATTATATCCAAATTGCAGTTTTCAAGCAAAGAAATAGTATTCAGACAAGAAGCAAAGTCTTCAGAAGAGAGCTTGTTTTCACATGGTGATTGTGGCTCTTAAACAGCTTCTGTAATGGTCTCCTTCAGTCTACTTTGGTGGATACAGAGCCTGCGGCTCAAAGGCACTCTATTCCCTGTGTAGCACACTACTTTTGACCATGAACCATGGGGCTTTGGTCAAAAGTAGTAGTGTGCTATATAGGGACTTGGGTGCCATTTGGGACGAGCATTAGAAGAGTGTGATGTTTAGAACAAGGAAACTGTTTCAGAAGAGAGTCTGGCTCACCTATTCAAGAACATTAAAGAGACAGAGGACGCAGAGGAGAGAGTGTACCCTCTTTGATTTTGTTTATGCTATGGAAATTGGCATCGCCTGTGCAATTAGCCCTAATAACCTTTGTGTGTGTGTGTGTGTGTGTGTGTGTGTGTGTGCGTGTGTGCGTGCGTGTGCGTGTGTGTGTGACTATGCGTGTGTCTGTTCTACTGGGTCGGCATGTGTGTTTGAATCCGTGTGTTTTTGCCTGTTTACATAAAGAGATAAAGGGAAGGTGGAGAGATCACAAGAGAGTGCAGGTGTATAGACCACGTTTCAGCTGGTAGCCCTACTTACAGAAACCTGTTCTTTTTCAATGGAGGTCATTTTCATGAGCAAAAACTCACACTCTCTCCTTTATATATTGATATACTGTAGTAGGAGTTTGATTTGAGGGGTTGGATTTCCTTGGCCTCCTCCACTCACTACTCACTCTTAGCAGAGAAGAATAGCAGAGACATCTTGCTCTCTTCTCTCCCTCCCTCTTCTCCTCTCCTCCTCTCCTTCCCCCTGTCCTCCACTCACCCTTACCGCTCCCTTCCTCCCTCCCCCTTGCCTCTGAGCAGTTATGGAGGCGCTGGGCAGTTTGGCCTCTCTCTGAACCACTCCTAATGTACTGTCTCCCTCTCCACATTGACCGTTAAATGGCCATAAGGACAGGGCCAGCAGTAATCGTCAACAGGGTCCTACTGAACTCTCCCTGTCCTGTCCTACCTTGTTCTACTGCCCTTACTGACCAAGCCGGGCTGGCCACCGCACTCACTAAGCCCAGCAAAATTGTCTCACAGCAATGTTTTACCTTCACATTTACATGCTAATCTCTCTCTCGCCATCTTACCCTCTTATCACCCCTTTCTCATCACAGCTATTAAGTATTCTGTGATTATGTGATGTGTAGGCATTTATTTTAGAGTGGGCCCTCGCCTCGACTTGCTGTGCAATGATGTCACTAATAAACCTGAAACCTCTTATCTGTTATCCCATCTCAATCCTACTTATATCACCTTACATCACCCCTCTACATCCCCCAATCCTTGTTCTATTACCACTCCATCCGTATTCTATATCACTAAACCTAGTCACATCTCTTCTTCTTCCTCCTTCCCTGGCTCCTTATCCCACTCACTGTGCCCTGAATCAGTGTGGATCTCATCCTTCCTTCCCCACGCCCTCTGCCTCACGCCGTGTTGATGCGAAACTCCATGGCCTGAGAGACCTAGTTTCCATGCACAAAACGTAGCATACGGTCCTAGCCTTGCTGCTATTCTGAGCCAGCCCTGCGTTCATTTTGTTCTCTACCAGAAATACTGAAGTCCAGTTTTCTTTGACTTCTGAAACCTAGGGAAACAACATTAGAAGTTGGACCTGGGTTGGCTTCTGGAGGTCCATGGACCCGAGGGTGGGGGTTCGAATGTGAGTTCTTTCATAACGGAACCCCCCTACCACAAGAGCTAGCCGGACCCCCACCGGACCCTTGCTCTCTTTCAGTACGAGGGTCAAGCGGGCCGCACTTCCCAATCTGCACCACGCCCCAGTGAACGGGGGTGATGGAGTAGAACAGAGACAGAGGAGAGAGATGGATGGAGGGAGGAGAGGAGGAGGCAGGGGGGAGAGGAGTGAGGGAGCCAGGAAGCCATTTGAAGCTACCTCCCGTCGGTGGCCCCGGCATCCTCCACTATCCTCCACCTCTTTCCTGGTTCTTTTTTCTCTCTTACCTCCATCGTTGTGTTTTGCTGTTTTTCCACCCCTGCTGCGGGCCTGCTCGCGCCCCCCGCCTCCGCCCCATATTGGATCTCAGTGGGCATTTTGTGCTTTTAGATGAATAGGCAAATGAGATGCCGGGCCAAATCAGAGAGGGGTGAGTCCGGGGGAGGGAGGGGGAGGTAAGGTGAGACGTGGGGGAGCGGAGGCAATTGGGTCGCTGGGCGGAAACAAGGGGTCCCCCCCACTCCAAATGTCAGGGGCGGCTAAGTGCCCATGGGGGCGGCTGCTCATTTCAATATGGCCTCCTGTGGGCGCTGACTGTGCCTCTGATGCAGAGACAGAGAGACCCCCGCTCAGGGATCCACTGATCTGTGATAAAAGGTGACCCTGCATCCTCATCCTCGCCCTCAAAATCCAATTCCAACTTCTTCAAATTGCTTATTGGTCTTTTTTTTGCCTGTGTTGCATGCAGAGAGACTTGTTTGTGCCTGTGTTGTGTTGGGGCATTCTTGTCAGCCTGTGAGGTCCCATTTGCCTACGTAAGTACACCTTTAGCATCTTCACTGGAGCTCCCTGTGTGTCAACACTGCCGCGTGGTGGTTTGGATGCATCTGTGAGATGTAACGAAGATACATGTGTGTACAGTTGCACATGTATACACACAGACAGACACATGCACTGTCTCTCTCGCTCACACACACACAGCTTAGTGAACACTAATGACTGACTCAGGCAGAATGAGCACATTACAGGTGTTGGAAAATAGGAAAGGGTGACTGTTAATAAAGTAGTGTAAGATGTGTCAATAACAAGTTCCTGCCAGCCTTCCATTAAGGAGTATATTACAGTTTTCAATTGTTTAAGCACAATTTTGAAAACAGGGCCCGGTTTGTCAAAACACGACACACAATTAGCACAACCCTACACCAAAGTAGCACAACACTTCAGATAATTAGCAAAAATGGAACACTTTTGTCAAAACTATACACGACTTCATAAAAATATTTTGTTACCATACGAAACACACACATCTCATATGACTTCAATCTTTTGGAACCAGTTACACACTGTTGTTGCTAACCTAAAACACTTTCAGCAAGTCTAATTGTCAGTGATTAGAGTGCTGTAAATGAAGTACAGAGAGAAAGTGCAACTATACAAACACTACACACGACCAATGCTGCAGACTGAGGAAAACATAATGTATTTCTCTCCATATACCCAAATCAGTCAACATGGAGAATCACAACAAAACGTGTCCCAGTTTTCATGCTACTACAGTAGTGTGCATAACACTGTTAGATCAGCAAACAGACAAATGTAAACTACTGTATCCAGTACAGGTTACAATTACAGTAAACAACAACATAGAAAATAATCTGAAAAAAATGGACAATATTGTACAAAAAAAATACTACAGTAAACATACTATACATTATCTCTTTGCCTTGCTGGATCTGGCCAGAGAATTTCATCAACATCACAAGCAATATCGTCATTAGCAAGACAACGCGGGAAGAACCGTCTTGAATGTCGAATCCATCCTTACACAGCTGCGGCGTCGACTTGGTCACAGGCGTCCTCCATGGCCTGAATGAGGGGTACCTGAGCCTGGGGCTGGAGATCGTAAACCTCCATGGCCTGAATGAGGGGTACCTGAGCCTGGGGCTGGATATCGTAAACCTTCCACCGCCATGCAGAGAAAAACTCTTCGATAGGGTTTAGAAACGGAGAGTATGGTGGAAGGTATAGTACTGTCAACTGTGGAGGGTGTTGAAACCAGTTCTGGACCAAAGCAGAGCGGTGGAATGACACATTGTCCCAGATGACCGTGTATTGCATCTGGTGCATTTCATTACCTGCTGTGACGATGTGGTGCAATCGTGCCAAACATGCGAGAATGTGAGGTGTGTTGTAAGGGCCCATTTTGGCATGACGGAGGACAACCCCATGCTGTGAAATGGCAGTGCAAAGGGTGATGTTACCCCCACGTTGCCCTGGGACATTGATTATAGCCCTGTGGCCAATGATATTTCTGCCTCTCCTTCTTGCTTTTGTGAGGTTGAACCCTGCCTCATCAATATACATGAATTCATGCAGGATTTCCTCAGCATCCATCTGCAAAACTCCCCGAAATACAGTGAAAGACAAGATTGTGTAGTTCAGGATAGGTCTAGTATACAGTCAATGTAAAAAAAAGTAATGTGTGCAGTATGCAACATCACAGTGCTAAAGTGAACAATACAAACCTCCACACACTCATGCCGCAGCCGTTTGACCCTCTCTGAATTCCGCTCAAAAGGCACTCGATGAAGTTGTTTCATTTGAACCTGATGTCTTTTCAGGATGTGTGCCAGTGTTGACAGAGACCTGATGGACATTATTGAAAATGGCGTGGTCACCAATAATGTTGGCTTGAAGTTCTCTGAGCCTGATAGCATTATTGGCCAAAACCATGTTTATTATCTCGCTCTCTTGTTCTTGCGCGAATATGGGCCCCCTTCCTCCTTGTCATTCCCGACCTTCAATCCTATGTAGAGAATAATACATGTAACTTACTGTACAATGCCACAGGAAGGGGTATCACAAGTGCTGATATGGTGCATACAATAAGCGGCTGATTACTGTAACTGTAGACAGATCTTCTACCTGTTTTCCTGTCAAAGTCCTTATGACAGATGCCACTGCATATCTGCTAAGATTTGGCTGAACTCTCAGTCCAGCCTCCCTCAGCGTCAATCCGTGGTTCACAACATGGTCCACAAGTGTTGCACGAATGTCATTTGATAAGTTTGGTTCTCTTCTTCTTTGTGCACGTTCTCCTCCTGCTTCAGGTCTTCTTTGACCTCTGGCTCGGCCTCTGCATCTTCCTCTACCTCCTCCTCTGTGTACTCCTCCTCTCACCCTCACTCTTCTTCTGACTCCTTCCATTTTGGTTGAAGGCAGGTGAACCTACCTGCTGCATTTTTATAGTGCTTAAACCTGATTGGTGTGTCTACAATTCAGCAGTCATGTGTTTGTGCACCTGATGGCTGTGTTTAACAGATTGGCTCATAGGTGTGGTAAGGAAGTGACATCATGATATACTTCTGTGTCTGATGTATACAAGTGTGTTTAGTGTTTTGCAAATCACTGTGTGTAATGTTTTGCGAATAGTGCGAAGCTGACAATGTGCTTACAGTTGTGCAAATCTAGTCTTGTGTTTTGCTCCTTGAGTTTGTTCAATTTTAAATTAAATTTTAATGTGTAAGCAATCGTAAAAAACTGTAAGTGAGAGAGATGGAGACACAGAGAGGGAGAGGGGAGAGAGAGAGAGAAACACATGCCCATTCTGCAGGAGCTAGTGACTCAGAGTCAGAGAAGAAGAGCGGGCTGATGGAGAAGGGGAAAGGAGAGAGAAAAAGAGAAAGAAAGAAAGACAAATAGAATTAGAGAGGTAGAGTGAATAAGAGACAGGAGAGGTACATTGAGGTGAGTTGGTGTTTACTTGCATCCATGCCGTGGTGTTTTGGGGAGGAAGAACAGGGGTCTCCAATAAAGACAGCTGAAATATTTATCCCTCTCTTGCAGCAGGGTGGATGAGGTGGAGGTGGAGAGGCGGAGGGAAGGAGTGCGATGGCTCAGCACACACACCCACTCCCACTGGCCCCCACACCAAGCCTGCAGAGAGCACTGAAAAATTCATGGCAAGAGTCAATTAAAGCTGCAACAAAAATATAGAGGGGTTTCTCTTTCTTTCTCTGCCCGTCCTGTATATCTTATTGTCTGTTCTTTATGGCTGTGTGGGGCTGGTAGTTGAAGCGAGAAGGGAAAGGGGGAGAGAGGGAGTGGGAGAAGGAGAGGAAAGGAGTAGACAAATAAACGGTGGGTGGTGGGTGGACTTAAAGACTCACTGAGGTGGAAAGGAGTTATTTGGACAAAAGTGTTGTCCAATCAGAGTGGCCTATGTCTCTGTCAAATAAAATAAAATAAATCAAATCACATATTATTTGTCACGTGCTTCCTAAACACGAGATGTAAGAAAAATAGAAAAATAATAGAAAAATAATAACACGAGGTATAAATACACAATGAGTAATGATAACTTGGCTATATACACAGGGTACCAGTACTGAGTTGATGTGCAGTGGCACAAGGTATATGAAGTATATATGCACATATAGGTATGGGGGTAAAGTGACAAAACGTTTGTCCAAATATCTTCCTCAGTGAGTCTTTAAGTCCACCCACCACCACCAACACCACGTTCATTCGTCTCCTCAATCCTCTCCTCCTCCCACTCCCTCTCTCCCTCTTTCTCTCTCCAACTACCACCCCCACAGAATAGATGAAAAATGAATAAATAAAAAAGTAAGTGACTAGGCAACAGGATAGATAATAAGTAGTAGCAGAAGCGTACGTGATGAGTCAAAAGAGTTAGTGCAAAAGGGGTTGAATGCAGATAGCCATGGTGGTTAACTATTTAGCAATATTATGGCTGTTCAGGGTCCAGTTGGTTCTAGACTTGGTGGATCGGTACCGCTTGCCGTTCATCAACAGAGAAAACGGACTAGGACTAGAATGTCTGGAGTCTTTGACAATTTATATGGCCTTCTCCCGACACCGCCTGGTATAGAGGTCCTGGATGGCAGGGAGCTTAGCCCCAGTGATGTATTGGGCCATACACAATACGCATTGCAGTCGGATGCCAAGCAGTTGCCATACCAGACGGTGATGCAGCCAGTCAAGATGCTCTCAATGGTACAGCTGTAGAACTTTTTGAGGATCTGAGGGCCTGTGCCAAATCTTTTTAGCTTCCTGGTGGGGAAGAGGCATTGTCAAGCCTTCTTCAAGACTGTGTTGGTGTGTGTGGACCATGTTAATTCCTTAGTGATGTGTACACCGAGAAACATAAAGCTCTCGCCCCATTCCACTACAGCCGCGTCAATGTGGATGGGGCAGTGCTTGGCCCTCCGTTTCCTGTAGTCCACGATCAGCTCCATTGTCTTGCTGACGTTGAGGGAGAGGTTGTTGTCCTGGCAACACACTGTCAGGTCACTGACCTCCTCCTTATAGCCTGTGTCATAATCATTGGTGATCAGGACTGTACCACCATCGTGCCATCAGCCAACTTAATTATGGTGTTGGAGTTGTGTGAGGCCACACAGTCGTGGGTGAACAGGGAGTACAGGAGGACCAAGTTGCAGAGGGAGGTGTTCAGTCCCAGGGTCCTGAACTTAGTGATGAGCTTGGACGGCGCTACGGTGTTGAACGCTGAGCTGTAGTCCATTAACAACATTTTCACACAGGTGTTCCTCTTGTCCAGGTGGAGTGCAACAGAGATTGCGTCCTGAGGCTGCTTTTAGAGGACACTTCTCATGACCTGTGATGTATTTCACTGGCAAGATAGACTGAGAGAATGACCTGAGAGTAAACGAGTGAGATGATGATGAAGAAAAATCAGCGAAAAAAGAACTGAGAACTGAACTGAGACGAAAGTGTGTGTGGAAAAAGAGACTGAAGGGGCAGAGAGAGAGAAAGAGAGAGAGCGAGAAAGAAAGAAAGAAAGAGAGCAGAGAAACAAGTTAACTTAAGAAAACAATGGTGGAGAGTGGTAGAGGGATGTGTTGTGTGAAGGTCTTGGTTTCTGTGTGCTAAGATGGAGGGAGGTGTGGTGCGGAGACCTGTTTTGCATGGATATACATACCCAGACAGATTGTTTATTAATGCCCTACCTCTCTCCTCGCGGTGATGGTGTACTGTGGTGTGTGGCGGGCGGCAGCAGCCTTAGACCCTGGCAGCCCCCTGACCCCTTGACCCCACCCGCCATGCAGCTTATCAAAGCTGCAGACACAGTATACACATGCATACACTATACGGCCAAAGGTATGTGGACGTTCCAAAATCATGGGCATTAATATAGAATTGGTCCCCCGCTTTCCTCACTCTTCTGGGAAGGCTTTCCACTAGATGTTGGAACATTGCTGCCGGGACTTGCCTTAATTCAGCCACAAGAGCATTAGTGAGGTTGAACACCGATGTTGGGCGGTTAGGTCTGGCTCGCAATGCTTTGTTCCAATTCATCCCAAAAGTCTTCGGTGGGGTTGAGGTCAGGGCTCTGTGCAGGCCAGTCGTGTTCTTCCACACCGATCTAAACAAATAATTTCTGTATGGACCTCACTTTCTGCATGGGGGAATTGTCATGCTGAAACAGGTAAGGGCCTTCACCAAATTGTTGCCACAAAGTTAGAAGCACAGAATCGTCTAGAATGTAATTGTATGCTGTAGCGTTAAGATTTCGCTTCATTCGAACCATGAAAATCAGCACCAAAACATTATTCCTCCTCCACCAATCTTTACATTTGGTGGCCTACCACTTTGCGGCTGAGCCGTTGTTGCTCCTAGATGTTTCCACTTCACAATAACAGCACTTACAATTGACCGGGGCAGCTCTAGCAGGGCAGACATTTCACAGCCTGACATGTTGGAAAGGTGGCATCCTATGACGGTGCAACGTTGAAAGTCACTGAGCTCTTCAGTAAGGCCATTCTACTGCCAATGTTTGTCTATGGAGATTGCATGGTTGTGTGCTCAATTTTAAACACCTGTGAGCAACGGGTTTGGCTGAAATGGCCGAATCCACTAATTTAAATGGGTGTCAACATACTTTTGGCCATGTAGTGCACGTACACACACAGACACACATACACACACATATTCATATACACACACATCCATATGCACTTACTCGGCTCATGATACACTCCTAATACACTCCCCCTCCCCCACACACACAAACACAGACACGACCCACAACCACACACACACACACACGCACCATGGCTTTATCTCTGCCATCAATTTCCCTCTGCATATGGCTGAAGCTGCTTATGCATGTGCTCCTCAGCTGTACTTTATCAAAGGGCCTGTCCTGGGCTCCCAGCCATGCATTATTAAACACACCCAATCAGTGGGATCGGCAGTAGGCAGCATGCAGGCAGGTACAGTATAGTACACCACAGCACCAAAGCAGCCCAGGGGCTGCTGGAATCACTCTCATCCACACTCTAAGCCTCATCATTGACCGTGGCTCAATAGAGCAAACGTGCCCTGTCACTCAATGTGTGCTGCCACTAGAATGGTTTAAATGTGAAGAGTCAAGTGTTAAACTGGTTTGGAGGAGGTTCTGTTTGGTTTAGGAGTGTCATCTATTCAGATGTCTAGAATGTAACATATCATGCAGTTATAGGATGTGCTGTGGGGTATGTGTGTGTTAGGTATATACATAGTTGCGTTACATTACCCAACACTCTACAGTCCCCCCTGCCCCCCCCCTTAGCAGGTGCAAAAGTTCAGTCAAGGTAACCATCTGCCATCCCACCCCTGGTCCCTCTCCTCACTCCCTTCCCACCCCTCCCTCCATCTGACAGAAATCTGGAACACTTACAGCCTTAGGGCAGGAAGTCTCGCCTAATAGTACAGCTGTGTGTTACTCAGTGGCGGTCGGTGCCATTTAACATGAGGGAGGATGCTATATTTTTTCAGGAGCATGGCCCTATTTCTATTGTACCATATTGGATGTCATTCATATTCCATTCGACCCAGCTCAATGTAACATCAATAGGTTTCGGCTACTACGAATTTACCCATACACCCATCATGAGGTTGCTACAACCAGTGACACATTCAATACCGACTTGCACACTCTTGCCTGCATCTAGCTGATCTAGGGTGTTATCATCAGTCCAACAGTTGCAAACGAGAATTTCTAATGGACAAATTCTGGGATGTTCATCCTAGTTTTCGTTCCATTTGCTTTTTTCATCAGAATCGGTAGAATTAATAAAGCCCTGATCACACGTAAAAATAATTCACTTTCATAGCAGCCATATTGTATTCCTTCTCGCATCTATGAGCTTTCCTCCTCTCACATTTTCCCTTTCCTTGTGGACTTCAATGCACAACACATTAGCAATATTTGACCAGGCAAAGAAAAACAAAATCCAAGCCAAAACATATCATAACCACTACACGCATCCTACATTGTTGTCACCAGCTAAAGTAACTTCATGGTCAACATAGTTAATAGTACTAAGGTATTAGTAAACCCGCTACAATCATGCAGTACTGTGTACAGTCAATAAACAGTTTAGCAGTTACACCGTTGGGCCCAAGTGGCAATACATTTGTAAAACCAAAAGCTTGATTGTCATAGCCATCTAGTGAACATAGCATCCCCCTCATTAAGCAGGGTGTTTGAGTAGGCTAAACTAACTAGCTGCATTTTCTAGCTAAGTAAGTAAGACAAAATTGGAGTACCTCCTCTGGAAGTTGTCATAATTACTGTGTAAGTCTATAGAATAGGGTTAGAACCATGAGCCTCCGAGGTTTTGTATTGAAGTCAATATACCCATTAACTGTCCTCCGGCTACACCATGGTACTACCCTACAGAGTGCAATTGAGGCTACTGTAGACCTTCATTGCAAAACAACAGTGTGTTTTAATCAATTATTTGGTGACGTGAATATATTAAGTATTGTTTTAAATAAAAATGATTTTTATTTACGTTTCACTATTTTTATTTTATGAAATTCACTGTGGAAGATGGTCCTCCCCTTCCTCCTCTGAGGAGCCTCCACTGGTGTTAGAGTCTGACTTCACCCATCCAAACAAGCACATGTCGGGCCAGGTCCGGGGTAGAGAGCCTTGTATAATTGGAACTGTGCAACAATTCCTTTAACTTTGACAGATTTGTGTATCTTAAAAAAATATATATATCGATTACGGGGTTTCCGGTATTATTTTGTAATACATTAGAACTGTTTTAACAGTCATTTTAATACTGGTTTAATTGTAATACAGAGTTTTATTCAGAAATCAGTTCCCCTTGCTTTTCTAGTAAGATACCCTTCAGGAGGTTGTGTTCAGTTTCCTGGGTCGCATAGACATGAATATAGCTAGCTATAGGCCTACCTCTTTGACCTCCCAAGACAATGCCCTTATGTTCCTTGTCCTCACAGACACATTTCTCCAACAACTTTTGATTTGTTTTCCAGTGTTATAGGTGACTTGCGTTAATATTTACGGGTACTCGCAGTAGCTGTTGGGATACCAATGAGCTAATATTGTCAGCGTCCAATTTTGACCTCTACAGTGTGAACAGTGGAGGGGGTGGCAGCAAGAAGGGGTGGGGGGCACTCTGTATCAGTCATCAAGGTGACCACTGTGTGGGAAGGTGCCGGCTGCGGGTGACCGCTGCACTCTCCAGCGAGGCCACCCTGTGTGTCCGTCGCGCCTTGGATCGTGCCTCTGACCGCCGCAGAGCCCGTGGCCTGGAGAACATACCGCCGCCCCCCACACACCCCACCCTAGCCCCACTCCTACCATGCATATTCAGAGATTGACCTCGGAGAGTAAGCCGGCACAGGCTGCTAAAACGCTGTCATGTTCAAGAATGAGATGTGGACATTTTGTAGTGTTTATCCCCAAACTGCAACCCCATATCTCGATATATTCAGGGTTACAACCCCCGGAGACGATGTTACAAGGAGAGCAACAACTTTTGTTAGAGATTCAAAGACAGAACATGGAACTGGGAAGTTGATAGGTATTAAACACATCCTTTATGGAAGGCTTGTTTCCTGTTTTCTGATGCACTACTTTAGATTGGACTCAAGTAAACACATTAATAAGGATTCAGGGAGCTTTGGGATGTGTCTGTGTTTGGCTAGCTGGGTTGCTGTGGGGCACAGCGTCTATGACCTGTGGGATCCTGTCAGAATGTGTTCTTCTTGGCATTTGAGACTCCCATTAGGAAGCCCTATGGCAGATGTGTGGAGTGGTGCCAGGCCTGGATCCCTCGGTCTCTTGGGTGATGCTGGCCAACTTTCCTACCTCTAGAACGAGCAAAATGCCAGCACCACCAACCCCCAACTCCTGTATCGAGAACTACAGGAAAGTAGCTCCCCAAATGATGATATCAGCCAACTAATTCCTCCTAAGTTAATTTGGGCTTGCCTACGTTGATGATGTTGATAATGTTTCTTTAAAGTTGTTGTCAAAGTTGCTCACGGTATACGTAATATCAGTTGCCCACATGTATTTTTATATACAAAGGAATACATGGCGATATGGGCATATTCAGTTGAAGGGTTTGGGCTGATGATCACTACTGTTTGCTGCTGAACATGTTGAAATAAGATATGAAATCATCAGATTTTCAGATTTTGTCTGTGTGCAGTCTTTCCCCTAAAACATAAGCTTATAGCCAATAACATTGTAGGTCCAAATCAAACGAGTCAATTGGGTTTCCAACGCAGTCAAAGCTTTCTTAGAGCTGTGACACACAGTCCGATGCAGATCCATTGAGTCTGGCGGTCATTGACATTTTTCCATGTACATTTGAGTCATTTAAACAGACTCTCTTATCCAGAGTGACTTACAGTAGTGAGTGCATCATTTCATTATTTTTTAAAACTTTTTATCATTGCCTTTTATCTCCACAGCCACTCTTTATCTCCTCCCATCTCGGCTGACGATGAATGTTTTCCCCTGATGACTCCTAAATGACCCATGACCACTCGCCATATTTGCTTAACACTGAGCCCTAATGGAAACGCGGCTGATCTCTGTTGCAGCCGGACTGTGCAGCCAGGGGAGAAACTCCATTACCAGCAACATCTTTAAAGCAGTGACCTCTAATACAGCTGCACTTCACCACTCTGCATGGGAAACAAGATGGCCGCCATGACAGTGGGGTATGTAAAAGGCCTGCTTGGTAAAAGGGAATGTGTTAACCTCTGAACTGAACTACTACACCTTAGCCATTAGTATAAGGGTATTATTAGGGTATAGGGTAACCTGAGGACAAAACAACAATAAAATGTGTCCAGTGAAGGGGTCAGTTGGCGGATACAAGTAGCAGGACCAACGATCAAAAATATTTCTGCCAAAGTTCTGTGAAATCAGAGTTCTTCTAAAGACGATGGCGTCGGGGTGCATTCTTCCCGATTTCCCAACATGCCATAACTCACCACCTATGTGCTTCCTGCTGAGGGTGTCGTGCTTTGAGGGTTTTTCAAACACAACCGTGTTTTAACTTATTAAAATACACTCTGTCAGCACATTTCAGAAATTATGGGCTAGATTAAACGTCAACTTTGACCCACCTGTCAGGGAATACAAGCTTTTTTGTTGAGGGAGATTAATGCTCTGCTCTTACATTTTCTCAAGGCCCTCAGAATGTAAATCAGTGCCTAAGAGCAGTGTCACGGAGATTAGTCATTAGGTGAGGTGGAACATTGATTTTATATTTGGGTATGTAAATTTGTTTTCTACCCTATTTGTACAGTGACACAGGCTTCATGTTTACAGGACTGCTTGGCCATCACAGAATTTTCTAGAAATGAAAGATTAGCTCACTTTTTTGGAAAGTTGTGTGGAAGAAATCAAACTTCCACTTTGACATTGTCACGCCCTGACCTTAGAGATCCTTATTTATTCTCTATGTTTGGTTAGGTCAGGGTGTGACTCGGGTGGGAGAATCTATGTTTTCTATTTCTTTGTTGTTTTTGCCTAGTGTGATTCCCAATCAGAGGCAGCTGTCTATCGTTGTCTCTGATTGGGGATCATATATAAGTTGTGATTTTCCTTTTGGGTTTTATGGGGTGTTATTTTCTGTTCAGCTATTTTGTTGCCTGACAGAACTGTGCATGTTTGTTTTTCCTACTTTGGTATTTTGTTGCGGTGTTTCAGTTTATTAAAAATCATGAACGTCTACCGCGCTTCACCTTGGTCTCCTTCTTCAACCCACGAGAGTCGCTACAGACCCTCTTTCCGTATCCTAGTTTACAGGTATAGGCTTATTGCATAATCCCTGAATTACATTGAATATTACCTCTTGATGTTAGATATGTAGTTTGTGAACCTGAAAAGCTTGTGTGCAAATATGCATCATTGAGTAATCTGTTTCTTTGGCGGCTGAAAAGCAGTTTTCTCCAACACACTTCCACTTCATCAAGCAGATTTTCATTACTTTATAAAAGTGTATTTTCTTACCATGTGTGGGCTTTGCTTGCTAGATGCTTACCTGTTTCCAAAATACACAGACAATTAAACCAAATGTAAAATTCAAGGCAAAACAATTATTAAAGCTGCAAAAGAAACAACTGCCAAAAGCAGAGAGATTATAAAACATGGAACAAGAAACACTTTTGTTTACAGGTTATGTGTATCGGTGCAGAAAGACTTTCCCACTGAATCTTAACAACAACCACTGGTGCGTTTGGAGGTCAGAGGTCATGACCCAGACCTTGCTCATGTCCCTTCCTTCCCACGAACCCACCCCTGTGTTACTCCCTTGAACAAGCAAACAGAAATCAATGGAGCCAAAGGAGGTATCCATGATCCGACCTCCCGGCTCCTCTTCCTTAACATCCCTGAGTAAATGGCTGGAAGGCAACAGCAGGCATCTCTGAAGCTGTCCACCGGTTTAAGGAATCAACAGAAACATGGAGGGGAGGGCAGGAGGGGGAAGACGAGGGATGTTTGGACGAGCTCAGGCTACACTGTTACACCTCTAGCTCAGCTCCAATTGATCCACTCACCTTGCTATAGTCCATATCTTAATGTCTTAATATCTTAGTGCTCTCTCTTTTTTCTCTCCTCTCTCTGCTGGTTTCTGTGTAGGACCAGCTTGTTTGTGAACTACAATTTTCCATTTTTGCAAACAGAGCAACCAAGTGCCTTGTATAATACTCTGGAAAATGTAACATTTCTCTAAATGGTAAAGTCAGTTTCCACCTTGATGTAGCAGGTGTACAGGAGCTTGATTAATGCCGCGGGGGGGGGGGGGGGGGGGGACCTGTTACAAGACACGTCGTTAGAGCCCCTCAGCACTTCCGTTTAGCCCTCCGCGGTCTGCGTCGCTTGGGTGCACAGCAGGACGAATCGAGGGCTTGTTTTGACTGCGCTGCCTCCATACATCCCTCAGAAGTCGCTGTGCGTTTGTCAGATCAGGGAAGCAGATAGCGCTGCCGCACTCTGCCGAGGCGTGTCAGATATTTGCTCATCGTGCCCGAGTGCCCTGTGGCACTGTCAAGTGAAATTAGAAAAATTGAAGACGTTCATCTGAAGGACAACCAATGGGAGCCCAAAGACAGCCAGTTGACGTATGGTGCTGCCATTTGCAGTATCCATTCGAGTGCGTTCATTCATGAGAGTGTAAGTGTGGTTTCATAGACGTGCGAACGTCACTTTCTCACCTCTGTGACAGTGGGAATAGACAGTGTGATGATTGGCGTGCTGCTTCTCGCTAAGTTAGATTAGCTATGATAATATGATAACAGTAATTGTGCCTGTCATAATTGTTCAATCACAGAGACTATCCCCAGGGCCTCTGCGGTAACAGCCCGGCTCCCATTTAACGTACAACCATTTATTATTATGGCAGAGAGATTGGGCTAATTCTCCCGGATTACGGCTGGCACTGTTCCTCCCATGTCTTATTTTGTGCACCTATCATATCATTGTTAAACTGACATGTAAATGTGTTTGCCTTGTTCTCGTAGTAAGTTTATTCAACTGGTTGCGTAATCCCCGTGTAATCCATGGACATACATATTGTGATGTCATTTAGGTTAGTGTATGCAAATCTTAATGAACATACATAAAAGCAAGATAATCAAACCAGACAAGCCACTTAGTTAATAGTAATCAGAACAGAGCCAGACAAGTCAAGGGTCTTGTGAATGTTAATTTACTAGATCAGAGCGCAGTAAACATCTCTCTGTTTTCGGCACTCACTGTCCCCCGGTGAAAAACAATGAGGGAGAGAGAAAGGGAGGCAGGAGAGCGAGGGAGAGGAAGTGAAATAAGGGCAAATATAGGAAATGATGGGGACAGAGAGAGAAATAGGAGGAGAGAGCCACCAATGACAAGACCACCTCACAGCTGAATTTACTGTCAGATTTTTCCCAGAGAATCCTGCCTGAAAACCCCTATAGCCGTTCCGGTAGAAAAAAACAGGGGGAAAAAAGAAAAAAAAACAGCTGAGGGTGTAAATAATTCATGCAGACAATATGACTTTTTTATGTAAATTCAGCACATTAACCCTCTATTATAATGATGGACGACAGATATGGGGTGATGTTTCCTTGGTAAGAGCTAATGGATGACCATCATAAATTCACTGCACATTTTATTGTGTTGCCGGGAAAATTGTGCCTGCAGGCAACGTTGTTTACTTTTATGTCGAAAAAAAATCCTGCCGTCTTCAAAAGGGGAAGAAAGAAAGAGAAAATAATGGGGCCCACACAGAGTGGCTTGTGCTGCACCTTTTGCCACATTCGGAGCAAACGGTCCCCCGACTGTGTGTGTGGAGTGTGTGGTGTGTGTGCTTCCTAGCCCTCCTCTTCCTCCTCTTCATCCCTCTCTACCTCAGTGCACAGCAGGACTTCCTACCACCATTAGCCACATTATACTCCTCTACCTCCCTCTGATTAGAAACGACACTTTCCCTCCCTCCGTCACGTCTTCCTTACTTTTTGGAGGGTGAAGGGGGTGTTAGGAAAGTGTAGATATCTAGCTTCATTTACTGAGATCTTCATTATCTGTGAACAGGAAAAGAGCCCGTGTGTAGTGGTCAATGTTTCTCCGTCTTGGTATGGCACTTGGCATCATTGACACTCAATACGAAGAGAGTTTTGAAAAATAGTATGCAAGAAAAGAATCAAAAAGGGTTATTAATATTAGTTAATCAACTGTTTTGTGATATAGTGAAAATAATTCTCACTTGATTACAATTTCACCAGACACTTTATAGTAACTTCTTATTGGTATAAGGGTTGGATATAGAGGCACAATCAGCCACTGGTTAGTCAGTCTATCATTCTCCTGTCTGCCTGTGGCCTTCCCTCAGGCCATACTGACGTATTGTATCTCTCTCCCTCCTCTTCTCCTCCAACCCTCCTCTCCTCCTCCAGGTCCCCCCATCTCTGATTTATCTTTTAACATGAGCTCCCTAATTAACAGTAAAACTATCTGTCTCCAGTGCCGTGTTTCAGCAACGTTTCAGGATTTTTAGCATCAGCCGAGGCATCTTTCGCTAAACCTCATGGGGCCTGATGAAGGACCGGGCTTGGTTCAAACACATGAGTGACAGCAAAGACAAGAAGAAGAATTCACACCTTATCCAGATTTAACGTAGATTTCAAAACCCATAGACTAGGTCCAATGGGTAAAGAAATGCTTCAACGAAAGAGATATGAATAGATAGACTAGTCAGTGCTGTGTTGGTACATTTAAAGGGAATATGTAGAGGGAATATTGCATGGTAATATAATTATCCACTTGTCTAATTGTTGTCAACATCACTCAAGTTAAAATGCCACTGTGGTGGTTCTGTTGTGTATCCAGTCTATCAGCAAGTCCCTGTGTTTCAAAGGGAGAGGCCAGACTATGCACGTGCACACACGCACGCACACACACACACACACACACACACACACACACACACACACACACACACACACACACACACACACACACATAGTGGTAGTGATGTAGAGGGGGAGCAGATGGTGGGAGCCAGCTGTTCCTCACCAGTATGGCAGTGGGCACCTGGCGGTGCTCCAGCGGACACGCCGGTGCATCACACACATACACACACAGAATATAATCTATCATTCCAGTGTTTTACTTGCTATATTGTATTTACTTTGCCACCATGGCCTTTTTTTTTGCCTTTTACCTCCCTTATCTCACCTCACCTCATTTGCTCACATTGTATATAGACTTATTTTTCTACTGTATTATTGACTGTATGTTTGTTTTACTCCATGTGTAACTCTGTGTTGTTGTATGTGTCAAACTGCTTTGCTTTATCTTGGCCAGGTCGCAATTGTAAATGAGAACTTGTTCTCAACTTGTCTTCCTGGTTAAATAAAGGTGAAATATAAAAAAATATATATACAGCGTCAGTGAGCGCGCACACACACACACACACCACTCACATACCACTCACACACCACTCCCTCATACGCACACATACACACCACTCACAATTCACACACACACACACACACACACACACACACACAAACATCCATCAATCACATCAGACACACACACACACACACACATCTGGGAAACCCCAGCTGATCAAGCTTCCATGCTGGGGATGTATTGCTTCTCTCATCCCCCCAAAGACACATCACCACCGCCCATGCCCATGGAGAACCCCCTGGCATGGATTACATACCTACGCTGGACTGCAGAGACCCAGGGACCCAGGGACCAGAGACCCCAGCTAACTAGCTCAGATAGCATAGTGAGACCCAGGTGGGTGGTAAGGCTCACTGTACAGTTGCGTTGATGTACCCACGTGAGTCTGAGCTCACCTCTCCCAGCTCTCCCAGGGTAAGCTAAATGGCTTGGCTAAGTGGTTAAAGCAGGAACCATGTATGTTGCCCTGGATAAGGTTGCCTGCGAAACATATTGATGATAATTACCAGCACAGCTGTCTGGTGTCATGTGCTGTAGTAGGTCTTGCCTTGGTGCCGGGTCCTCCGAGAGTTGCACCACTATACGTTGGTAATTTCTCAATTTGTCCGGTGCTTTTTTCTTTGTTTTACGCCGGTTAACCTTGCTCCGTCGGCAGACGGCTATTGTTTATTTTATTTAACCTTTATTTAACTAGGAAAGTCAGCTAAGAACAAATTCATATTTACAATGACGGCCTACCATGAGGCAAAAGTCCTTCTGTGGGTATGGGGGCCGGGATTTTTTTAAATTTTATGTTAATGTAATGTAATGTTTTACATGCTAATATACAGTATAACCGCACGTTCTGACCGCCTTGTCAAATCTAGGCCAGTTGACAATTCTCCTCGATGAGTGGCAGAGAGACTCGTTCTCAGCAGATGTAGATTTAAAAACAATTAATTGATATCAAACGTAAGTAAACAATACTGTACACCACATATGTCAGAGTCGATTAAAGTTTGTGACGAAGTTTGCCCAGAAAAAAGGCAACTCTTTTTAAATGTGAGTCTGAGCAGAAACACCATTGCCGAGAGAGTAGACCAGTTGT
This sequence comes from Oncorhynchus clarkii lewisi, assembly GCF_045791955.1. Taxonomy (NCBI): domain Eukaryota; kingdom Metazoa; phylum Chordata; class Actinopteri; order Salmoniformes; family Salmonidae; genus Oncorhynchus; species Oncorhynchus clarkii. The sequence continues at coordinate 30,252,035 of NC_092148.1, forward strand.
CCATCAATCTAAAAGAGCAGCTTGTGAAAAAGGGAAAAGATTTTATTGCATATTCCTTGGCTGTGGATGAGAGCACCGACATTTCTGACATTGCCCAGTTGTCAATTTTCATCCGCGGAGTGGACTCCAACCTAAGCGTGACAGAGGAGTTTTTGGCTTTACGTCCTATGCATGGCACAACTACGGGGCATGATTTGTATGAAGAGGTGTCAAGATGTGTAAATGAGATGGAGCTGCCTTGGGAAAAACTCGTGGGTTTGACAACCGACGGAGCACCTGCGATGTGTGGACACAGGAGCGGACTGGTGGCGAAGATACGGGAAAAGATGCAAGAGGAAAACGCGACAGGTGAGCTGACAGCTTATCATTGTATCATACACCAGGAAGCGTTGTGCGGTAAAGCCTTGAAAATGGAGCATGTAATGAGCATCATCACGCGCACAGTTAACTTTATCAGAGCCAAAGGTTTGAATCACCGCCAGTTCAAGGCATTTCTGACGGAGTTGCCTTATCACACAGAGGTGCGATGGCTAAGCCAGGGAAAGGTGCTTCAAAGATGTTTCGAGCTTCGTGAGGAGATTTGTCTGTTCTTGGACAGCAAAGGGAAAGACACAACACAACTCCGAGACGAAATGTTTCTGTGTGAAATGGCTTTTCTGTGTGACATTACGAGTCATCTGAATGCAATAAACTTGCAGCTGCAGGGTCGGGATCGTGTCATCTCTGATATGTACAGTACAGTGAAGGCATTTAAAACCAAACTGACTCTGTGGGAGACGCAGATGCGGAAAGAAAATTTGAGCCACTTTCCCAGCTGCCAGACCATGAAAGAGAAGCTCTCTACCAGTGCGTTCCCGAGCACACAGTTGGCTGATAAAATAGGTATGCTTGCCGCTGACTTTCGACGCCGATTTGCTGACTTTGAAGCACAAAAAAGCAGGTTGGAACTGCTCGGTAACCCATTTGCTGTTGACGTGGAAAGCTCACCACCAAACCTCCAAATGGAGTTGATTGACCTCCAATGCAATGATGCACTGAGGGCAAAATATGCGGCAGTGGGTGCTGCGGAGTTCGCCCGTTTCCTCCCCGGCACAATGCCCCAGCTGCGCATCCAGGCTGCTCAAACGTTGTCTATGTTTGGCAGCACATACCTGTGTGAACAACTGTTTTCTTTGATGAACCTGAACAAAACATCACACAGAAGTCGACTTACTGCTGAACACCTCCACTCAATTCTGAGGATTTCTTCAGCTCAGAGCCTTACCCCGAACATTGATGAACTTGTGGAAAAGATGGGACACCACCAAGTATCACCCTCAACCTCAAACAAGTGAACATTACTGTGCAATCACATATTTAGAGTTTTTACTCAGTTCAAGTTTAAAAGTTAAAATTTAATATTTGTTTTCACTGCATGTTACTTCTCCTTAAACAAAGTGTTGTTTTTGATTAATAGATTTTTGCACTTTATTTTTTTGTATTTCAATCCAATTATATTTTAAAAATATTTCAGTTGAGTGGATGATAGAAAATTGCTATTATTGTTTTTTCTTTGAAGTAAATTTAGCCCACTTTTGCTAAAATAGAAAATATAGTCTACTGATGGTGCCTTGAATACCGGTTTCTTTCATTTAATGTTCATGTTATGGGGATATTTATATAAAGGAAATTTGTCTTTTGTGTCTGTTGAAAATTAAAGATTACTGACAGAGCCATAAGAAAATATTGCTTTATTTATCTGATCATATTGTAATATATTTGTTAGGTTTTCAGTAGGTTCAATTAGGTTCACTAGACTATATGCGTCATTTAAAAAATTTTCAATGAACATTCGAACAGTCCGGCCCTCGTCTTGTAGCTGATTTTTTTATTTGGCCCTCCGTCCATTTGACTTTGACACCCCTGCTGTACACGGAGCCCATCCCCACCAGGGACGTTCTTATAATAACATGTACATAAGAGGTCGGGTGAATTAATAAAATGTTTTGTTTAAATGGCGAATGAACAATCCTCTCTAGGTATTTTAGCGAGTCGATTATGTCGGTTGTTGTTGCCAGAAGTGCCGTCCTGTGCCTGTGGCAATGCAGGCAGCACTCTGTGCAGAGGAGGCCCACCTTGAAGGCCGAAGGCTGTCTACAGGGACCTCTTCTCCATTGCAGTAGCTGGGGGATAACCAACAACCAAAGCAGTGGTGGTGATGCTTGGCCTTCCTTTCCCCCCCTTTGCGGGCACTTTGAGGCTGTTTATCTAGAATAGAATAACAAGTTGTTTTATTCATGTTGGCGATGCCGAGTCCCGGTGCCCTCCTGAGATTCCTGAGAGATGGGGTTCCAGGGCAGTTGTTGGGTATTAGAGAAAAAGGATACAGTCGCTTTTGTGTTCGGGTGCCCCACAGCACTGATGGAACACAAACGCACACAGTAGCACACTGAGGAGTCCCTCTGGTTTCAGGGGGCGGTTCGTTTGGGATAAATATTGAGGCCAATTAGGGCCCTTCTCTGTGATGTTGTGGGATGGTTGTGGGATGTCGTCTGTCCGACGCTGGGGGACTGTACTGTAGATAGTATGTCCAGGGGAGAGGGGGGGTTGGCTGTGGGTCAGAGCTGTAAAAGAAACAGATTTGGAACTGCAGGGATATTCATAAGAGGCTGAATGCCGTCAGGTCTACACTCTGAGACTGAGTCTGTCCTAATATGGACACCGTACATTTGAAAAATTGTACTCATTGCCTTGCTGAATAGTTATTCTACCGCAGTGTCATAGATTTGGGTTGAATTCATGTCTAAACGCTTAAGAAATACACTCCTAACCTCCTCGTGTCAAACAATACCATACATGAGTTTGAGGTATTGTGCATGTAGTATGAGTTCATTACTATGTTTTTACTATGGTAATCAATGTATTTTGCAACCTCTCTGAAGGTACTCAAATTAATATATATATATTTTTTTTAATCTACCAGATATGTCTTCTCATCCCTTACAGAGGAATTGGTAGTATGTAGCTTTGATATAATAAGCCAGTGGGAAAGACTCGGGGCCCGATTCAATCAGATATGCTTTAGCCGACATCCACATGGTGGTTGTTTTGTCGGAGGTGGAACTGCGTTAGAGCTGCCAAATCCATAAGCGACACCTGGCATTATACGTACAGTGCCTTGCAAAAGTATTCACCTCCCTTGGCATTTTTTCTATTTTGTTGCATTACAACCTGTAATTTAAATTGATTTGGATTTTTATTTTATGTAATTGACATAGGCAAAATAGTCCAAAATGGTGAAGTGAAATGAAAAAAATAACTTGTTTCAAAAAATAAAAAAGTGAAAAGTGGTGTGTGCATATGTATTCACCCCCTTTGCTATGAAGTCCCTAAATAAGATCTGGTACAACCAATTACCTTCAGAAGTCACATAATTAATTAAATTAAGTCCACCTGTGTGCAATCTAAGTGTCACATGATCTATCACATGATCTCAGTGATCTCTTCTGAAAGGCTCCAGAGTCTGCAACACCACTAAGCAAGGGTCACCACCAAGCAAGCGGCACCATGAAGACCAAGGAGCACTCCAAACAGGTCATGGACAAAGTTGTGGAGAAGTACAGCTCAGGGTTGGGTTATAAAAAAAGATCTGAAACCATTAAATCCATTATATAAAAATTGAAAGAATATGGCACCACAACAAACCTGCCAAGAGAGGGCCGCCCACCAAAACTCACGGACCAGGCAAGGAGGGCATTAATCAGAGAGGCAACAAAGAGACCAAAGATAACCCTGAAGGAGCTGTAAAGCTCCACAGTGGAGATTGGATTATCTGTCCATAGGACCACTTTAAGCTGTACACTCCACAGAGCTGGGCTGTACTGAAGAGTGACCAGAAAAAAGCCATTGCTTAATTTTAAAGAAAATCAAAAAAATAAGCAAACACGTTTGGTGTTCGCCAAAAGGCATGTGGGAGCCTCCCGAAACATATGGGAAAAGGTACTCTGGTCTGAGTTTTTTGGCCATCAAGGAAAACGCTATGTCTGGCACAAACCCAACACCTCCATCACCCCGAGAACACCATCCCCAGTGAAGCATGGTGGTGGCAGCATCATGCTGTGGGGATGTTTTTCATCAGTAGGGACTGGGAAACTGGTCAGAATTGAAGGAATGATGGAATGCGCTAAATACAGGGAAATTCTTGAGGGAAGCCTGTTTCAGTCGGAGGTTCACCTTCCAGCAGGACAATGACCCTAAGCATACTCCTAAAGCAACACTTGAGTGGTTTAATTAAGGGGAAACATTTAAATGTATTGGAATGCCCTAATGAAAGCCCAGATTTCAATCCAATTGAGAATCTGTGGTATGACTTAAAGATTGCTATACACCAGCAGGAACCCATCCAACTTGAAGGATCTGGAGCAGTTTTGCCTTGAAGAATGGGCAAAAATCCCAGTGGCTAGATGTGCCAAGATTATTATTATTTATTTATTTTTAATTTTTTTCCTTTATTTAACTAGGCAAGTCAGTTAAGAACAAATTCTTATTTACAATGACGGCCTAGGAACAGTGGGTTAACTGCCTGTTCAGGGGCAGAACAACAGATTTGTACCTTGTCAGCTCGGAGGTTTGAACTTGCAACCTTCCGGTTACTAGTCCAACACTATAACCTAGCAGGGAGCGAAGGAAATACGTGCTTTCCTCCTCTCCTCGTGTGAATTCTCTCTCAGCACGACCGTTGTTTAATGCCCAGCAATTAAAATATGAATTATCTTACTATTAATTAAGCCGGTTAAGTGCTAGTTGTGGTTTTATTAGTTCCGCCATTTGGAGGTCTAAGTGACAATCCTAATGGGGCCACTCTAAAACAGACGATAATTGGCTTTGGCAATTTAATTTCCTTCTTCGCCGACCACTCAGTCGACCACCCACTTCGACCATCAATAATTCATCTAATTACTGATATTGTGGCGCGAGTCACTCTCAATTTAGGAGACAAACATGATTATTTCATAATAATGCCCCAAACATATGCAATTTCTCCTCTCTCCCAGTGCATTATTTCCTTCAATGTTTAATGACTTGTTAACACAATGGGCGAGAGCGATTCACTGATTCCAAATAAAACAACAAAAGAAGACTCCATCAGTGACCTTTCCAGCTAAATACCAGGCTGCCATTAGATTAAGCAGACTCATACACAGAACAAATATAGAACACATTCCCAGTCCCCCACAATCCACGCTTTATTGATAAACGGGAGCTTATTGCGAGAGAAGTAAAGATTTACCCAGATTCAGGAGCTCGACAAATGGAGCAGGGGGCCAATCGGTACACCCTCAGCATCCCATAATGATCTCAATAATAACCCTGATGACAGTGTTGGACATAAAAGGGGCTGTGCTGCTGTGTGTAGTGTAGAGTATGGATGGGGTTGATTATGTGGAGCAGTAAAGCACTGAGAAACTCACTGAATATGCTGGAGGTAAATTAAGTCCCAAAGGTGTAATATTATCCTGCTGTAATAAGTCTGCCACTGTCAAAAGCTAGCTTTGCTCTTCTGTGTGTGTGTGTGTGTGTGTGTGTGTGTGTGTGTGTGTGTGCGTGCGTGCGTGCGTGCGTGTGCGTGCGTATGTGTGTGCACGTGGGTGTGTGCTTGCACGTCTACACATTGCTAGTTGAGTCACACTCCGTTTCTTCTTCTTCTATGTTGCCAGTTTAAAACTTTTCAGTTGTAAACTAACAGCAGATGGGGAAGAGAAACTCATCTATTATCGTCATAACTAATACAAGCTCTCTACCAAATGCCTGAGCAGGGGAGCAGACCTTCATCTGGTCATGTGTCGGATGAGTGGCAATGGCCAGAGAGGGGAACCAACCAACCCAAGCCGCAGCACATTCAATGGGTGACACTCTGGAGCTGTGGTTCATTGTGAGCTCCGGGGCTATCAGATGCTACAATGCCGTGATTGGACGGATGGCTCTGTCTCCTCTCTCCCTCTCTATGCCCAATTGCAATGGTTCTCATTAGCCCACATTAGCCCTGTGGCACTGAGGTCACACACAGAGGCTTGATTACATGACCATAACATACTCAGGTATCAGGGAGAACAGGGAGAACAAGTACACGCACTTTTCAATTGCTCTCTATTGCAATACACAAAGTGAACTACATTTGTTCATGCCAATTCATGTACCCTTATTGTAAAGTGTTACCACAGGGTTTAAAATACCCAACACATTCATGTACATTCATGTATTCCTATGTTGAAATCAAAATGTATACTCAAAGACATACACTGTGTCAATACAAATGTCAGCTCTCTGTCACACACACGCACACACACACACACACACACACACACACATTCAAGCTCTCTTGTCGGCTCGGCCCTTATTTATGTGCTCTCTGTCACTTGGAGTTATATGGCAAATGGTCCAGGAACACTATGAAGACACAAAGGACAATGCCCAATGAATAGTCAGCCCTTCCCCCACTGAGGGGTGAAAATGTATCTCTGTTGCAGTATCCAGAGGACGGACATTTGAATCTGTGATAAAAATAATGCAGTAGTATTCGTGTTTGATATCAGTCTGACGGGCCAATCAATGACAGCTTGGACCTTAGCGGGATCCATCTTAATGCCTTCAGCGGAAATAACAGAACCGAGAAATGTGACGGAGGAGGCATGAAAAGTGCACTTCTCAGCCTTCACAAAAAGACAATTCTCTAAAAGGCGCTGGAGGACACGTCGAACGTGCTGAAGATGAATCTGGAGTGACGGTGAAAAAATCAGGATATCGTCAAGGTAAACGAAAACAAAGATGTTCAGCATGTCTCTCAGGACATCATTGACTAATGCCTGAAAGACAGCTGGAGCGTTAGCGAGGCCGAAAGGAAGAACCCGGTATTCAAAGTGCCCTAACGGAGTGTTAAACGCCGTCTTCCACTCGTCCCCCTCCCTGATGCGCACGAGATGGTAAGCGTTACGAAGGTCCAACTTAGTGAAAAACCTGGCTCCCTGCAGGATCTCGAAGGCTGAAGACATAAGAGGAAGCGGATAACGATTCTTAACTGTTATGTCATTCAGCCCTCGATAATCTATGCAGGGGCGCAGAGACCCGTCCTTCTTCTTGACAAAAAAAAAACCCCGCTCCGGCGGGAGAGGAGGAGGGGACTATGGTACCGGCGTCAAGAGCTACAGACAAATAATCCTCGAGAGCCTTACGTTCGGGAGCCGACAGAGAGTATAGTCTACCCCGGGGGGGAGTGGTTCCCGGAAGGAGATCAATACTACAATCATACGACCGGTGTGGAGGAAGAGAGGTGGCCCTGGACCGACTGAACACCGTGCGCAGATCGTGATATTCCTCCGGCACCCCTGTCAAATCACCAGGCTCCTCCTGTGAAGAAGAGACAGAGGAAACAGGAGGAATAGCAGACATTAAACATTTCACATGACAAGAGACGTTCCAGGAGAGGATAGAATTACTAGACCAATTAATGGAAGGATTATGACAAACTAGCCAGGGATGGCCTAAAACAACAGGTGTAAAAGGTGAACGAAAAATCAAAAAAGAAATGGTTTCGCTATGATTACCAGAAACAGTGAGGGTTAAAGGTAGCGTCTCACGCTGAATCCTGGGGAGAGGACTACCATCCAGGGCGAACAAGGCCGTGGACTCCCTTAACTGTCTGAGAGGAATGTCATGTTCCCGAGCCCAGGTCTCGTCCATAAAACAGCCCTCCGCCCCAGAGTCTATTAAGGCACTGCAGGAAGCTGACGAACCGGTCCAGCGTAGATGGACCGACAAGGTAGTGCAGGATCTTGAAGGAGAGACAGGAGTAGTAGCGCTCACCAGTAGCCCTCCGCTTACTGATGAGCTCTGGCTTTTACTGGACTTGTTCACTGAGGAGAACGCTGATGCTATCTACATGGATGTATGATCTCTTGTGGTAACTTGTATCTGTACATCTATGCAAAGGAGATGTATTTTTTACTCTCGGGAATTTCTGTCTTATCTGCATTGGTCTGATCCCCAACACAAGCCTTTAGATGCTGTGACACCTTGGGGAGATTGGGCCTTGGTGGTCAGGTTACTGTAAACTTGGTTGTTGCTTTTGGGTTGAGAAGGATGGATAAATGGAATGAAATGCCTTTGTTCTCTCTCTTATCCTGGTTCCAGTCCATGGATGAAGGTTGTATGATCAATTCTCGTTTCCTAGGCTCCTAGGTCTCTGGCCTAATAGGCATCTCATTGTTCATGCTTTGTCTTCAGATCTATATGACATTGACTTATGCTTTGTTAATGTCAGTACTACCTTGTAACTTAAGCTGTAAGCCTTGTATGTGATACCATGAATTTGACAATTTAATTAAACAAACTTGCATTTAGAATTCCATTCTCATGACCATGCCTTGATCTTATTCAGCTAAACACATAATACTTTTCACACGGTTTTACTATAATGTTAAATGGAATCAGATGACGATAATTAATTGAATGGGCTAACTGCTTAGTCTTATTACGAGTCGCATGTGAGGGGTATATACTATGCATATATGATAATTATTACCCCAGTACAGTAAATGGTCGCCCCTAGCAATATATCATTAGGAACTTGTGGATTCTATTGAGAACTTTGGAGGTAAATTAAATGGTGACTTCTGACTTATTGTATCTTGCGGATGACTTTGAGTATCATTAGTAACTTTCGGGGGTCCTGATTCGGATGAGTTCGTATTTTCTAGCTTTTTGAATTTTGGAAGAGTCCATGTGTGTGTGTGTATGTCTAATGTAAAGGATTGCTGTATCCTTCAGCGTTGCAACCTGCCAGGCGTAGGAAGTTTTGATGATTTATTTCATTAGATTCCCCATATATATTAACGAACACGTAGCCTACACACAATGGATAAGGTGCAAGCTATGTACCGTTAAATGTTAAGGAAATTGCCTATTCATAATTTGTCTCAAAGGATGATCACAAAAGATAGAATGGTCTTAACGTCACTTCGACAAGCGATGAAATGATCGATTACTGTCAAACAATTGCCCATGCACAAAAAGGAGGCGGAGAAAAAAAAAACATCTAGAGGTTGGTGTGCATGTGCTTTGCAAACACCAAAACAGGGATTTGAAGGGAAATATATGCATTTTGGAACTCTTCTCTGACGAGACGGTTCAAAGAACTTTTGTTGGGAAAAGAAACAGGTCAAATGTTGAAAATGTTGCCTCTTTAGAGCGAGAGTTGACGCTTTTTGAAGCAGTACGGTAAAGTGCTCGAAAAAGAGTGTCAAGACACTGGAGCTCCAGGCCCACAGCTCAGCTTTGAGCTAGACCATTCAGAGACTGGTGATGTTTAAGACACTGACGGGGGTGTTGGCTTTACAGGCGACTGTGGAAAGCGCAGCCGTACTCCAAGACGCACATTCGGCCGTAACATGCCGCGGGGCCACCTCTCACTTAAATGATTTTGGATCATTCCCAGTGAAATCTCCCTTCACACCATGATGGAACCGGGTGAAGACCCAGTACAATGCGCACTTGAAATGCGAGATGTATGGCAAGTACGTTTGCTCTTAATTCCAGGTGAAATTGCCCACAGAGCCAAGGATGATTTTAAGAATGGCACAATTGGCAACCAGCTGTTTGACAATGAAACCAAAGCAGACATCTTAGAGCGGCTCAAAGTAAACTTGCTCACTCTTCAGGTTCCATGTCATGAGGACTGGACTAGGGTCATGGCCGGTAAGCAGGGCACAAGAGAACCTTTCCAACAGTACGCAGAGCAACTGTGGAAACTTTTCTATTAATATTCTGGCCATGAAACCCCATCATGTGACAATAACAGGGTAAGGACAATGCTAACACGCAACCCATGCTCTCACCTGAGTAAAGCGTTAGATTTTGGGGGGGTCCTGCAGATAACACATTCCAAGAGATTGCTACATGGGCCGACTAATATTGAATCTAGGACAGCATATCCTAACCAGGCATGTTCTATGTTGTTTTCAAACAGCACACTAAACAATGTACTGCAAGCGAACAGGACACGTAGTGAAAACTTTTTGGGATCTGGGGAGGGGCAGCGCCCCCAGGCATTTCAGCCAAGGTGTAGATGCACACACTCCCAGTCAATGTACTGCCTGTCACAGGATGGGTCATCTAGCGTCGAAGTGTTGGAACCTTGGATTCAGGAAGCCACCTTTATGCGTCTTAAACAAGACACAGAACAAATGTCTCAGACTTCAGACAGGTTAAAGAAGGATTTTTAAGCCATGATACATGGATTTTGTGTGTGCCATTCAGAGGGTGAATAGGCAAGACAAAGTATTTAAGTGTCTTTGAACGGGGTATGGTAGTAGGTGCCAGGTGCACCGGTTTGTGTCAAGAAGTGCAATGCTGCTGGGTTTTTCATGCTCAACAGTTTCCCATGTGTTTCAAGAATGGTGCACCAGCCAAATTTGACACAACTGTGGGAAGCATTGGAGTCAACATAGGCCAGCATCCCTGTGGAATGCTTTCGACACCTTGTGGAGTCCATGCCCCAATGAATTGAGGCTGTTCTGAGGACAAAAGGTGTGTGTGTGTGCAGGTTTAACTCAGTATTAGGAAGGTGTTGGTAGTATTTGGTATGCTCAGCGTATGTTCCGTGTCTTAATTGTTGAATGTTTCTGTGCTGTCTTGAGAATAACCCAACGTTTTCTTCAAAAATTATACTGACAAACTTACTAACACACATCTAAGATGTCTTGTCTTAGGTTATACCGAAAACAATTCCAACCGTTGTGCAGTGGACACATTAAATGTAACTGTTCTCCTTTTGTTGTCACACACAATGCTGAACAAAATGGCTTTTGTGGTTGTGCAAAGGATCAGATTAATGTTGATGTGGTGCATATGGGGAAATCTTCCTGTTGACCACACCTACCTCTATGTATGTGTGTGTGTTCAAGGGGGGGCTCAGATTGGGTTTACAGACTACTGAATTATTAATATTTGATTTGCAAAAAGCAGTGGGTGAGCTTTGGATCTCACTCCCAGCTTTTCTTTAGAATGTTGCTATCATCCTCATCTGACAGAAGGTGACTTTCTAAAGATAGAATTGTTTTTAAATTAATATTTGATTTTGTCAGGGTTTTAAGTGAGTTTTGTTACGTATTTCAGCTCTGTCTGCAGATACAGAACAGTGACTTAATCACATGAAGTTTAATCCATGTTTGAAGAGGCAGTTAAATCTCTGCTAGACCCTGTTTGGGTCTAAAAAACATTTCAGCACGTTCACTTTGCACACCCTCTGCTGGTTTAGAAACCAGTTCGAAATTGCAATTGCTTTTATGACCTGTCGGTGGCAAACATGGAGATAAATATTTTAGTATCCAAATACATACATTTTTTACAATTCGAATATCAATTGATGCTAATAGTCCACCACAGTGGACGAGTCACAATTCCCCTTAAAACCTCTTCGATATAGGGGGCGCTATTTTAATTTTTGGATGAAAAACGTTCCCGTTTTAAACAAGATATTTTGTCACGAAAAGATGCTCGACTATGCATATAATTGACAGCTTTGGAAAGAAAACACTCTGACGTTTCCAAAACTGCAAAGATATTGTCTGTGAGTACCACAGAACTGATGTTACAGGCGAAACCCAGATAAAAATCCAATCAGGAAGTGCCGCAGTTTTTGAAACCGCCTCATGCCAATGACTCCTTATATGGCTGTGGATGAGCTACGAATGAGCTTACGTTTTCCACGTTTTCCCCAAGGTGTCTACAGCATTGTGACGTCTTTTTATGCATTTCCCTTGAAGAATGGCTGTAAGGGACCATATATGGCATATGGTCCCATTGTGTCTCCCGCAGAAAACCTTGCGTAAAATACTGAGGTAGCCATTTTTCCAATCGCTTCTTATGAGAAACCAACTGCCTCGACGGATATATTATCGAATACATATGTTAAAAACACCTTAAGGATGGATCCTAAACAACGTTTGCCGTGTTTCTGTCGATATTATGGAGCAAATTTTGAAAAATGTTTGGCGTTATAGTTTAAGTATTTTTCGGTCGATTTCTCAGCCAAAACTGATGAACAAACGGGACCTTTTTCCCCTACAAAAATATTATATTTGGAAAAAAGGAACATTTGCTATCTAACTGGGAGTCTCCTGAGTGAAAGCATCTGAAGTTCTTCAAAGGTAAATTATTTAATTTGGTTGCTTTTCTTATTTTTGTGAAAATGTTGCCTGCTGCCAGCAGAGCCTAGCATAGCATTATGCCATGATAAACTAACACAAATGCTTGTCTAGCATTGGCTGTAACGCATATTTTGAAAATCTGAGATGACAGTGTTGTTAACAAAAGGCTAAGCTTGTGTTTGAATATATTTATTTCATTTCATTTGCGATTTTCATGAATCGGAAAAGTTGCGTTATGGTAATGCACTTGAGGCTATGATTATGCTCCCGGATACGGGATTGCTAGTCGCAAGAAGTTTTAAACCTTTTTTACCATTCATTTTTCACATCGTGATTTTTTTGCAAACATTTCAAACTAAGTATCTGTTTGGTGTCGGCTTACCTTGGCATCATATTATCATAACCATGTAATTATCTCTTGAACAATGTGAGTTTTATCAATATATTTGCCTCAGTTTACTCAACAAAAAATGAAATGCTAATTATCAACAGAAAGACCTACAAAGACTGCAAATTGTGAGAAGCCCCTGCACGTCATCTCTAGCCGACACTGTCAGCTACCGCTCACCTGTGCGATCAGAGACTTGTACCCAATCCATGATAAATCCACGGGCAGTATTGAAATGAATTGAATAAAGTGTTGAACTTCTTCCATCCCCTTTCTCAGTCTTAGCTAGCCACTAACTACGCTTTAGCTAGCTAGTTAGCAGAGCAGTAGATCAAAACATAATTTTGTATTACTTGGCCTAGATACTTGTTTGTACGGTACCCAGTGGGCATACGGCGTGATAAAGACATATTTCAGTGGTTGAAGTCTGGTCAGGATGTCCTATAACCAGATCAAAACCAGATTAAGACGTCTTCCCGAATCTGTCAGAATCATGTTACTCTGGACCCCGGCTAATGGTACTCGGGACGAGTCTATTTCCGCTTACCCGGCCAGATTAACTTTTTCAGGAGTAGGGCCATTTGAGGTTTTTATTCGGCAGGTGATGAAATACAAATACAAATTTTGTTTTTTCGGTGATATGTTTCACCTCTAAGTCGTCAAATTTGCTAAGTCATTAAAAGCTCCATTTGGTGACATTCTCTGCGGTCCTTCAGCTATCAGAGATGATCCCTAATTTAGAGAATCTCCGATGCTATAACTGCTTTTGCTTTTACTACAGGCTAAGCCAGTGTTTTTTGTAGTTGCAGTCCACCCAACTGAAAAGTGCACAGTCACTTCCATAACATGTGTTCTAGACTACCAGCATGTAAGATAAACACACACAATAATACAGGTTACCCTTACAACATACTACTGCCTTTAAAATGCAGTGAAACTGCAGTACAAAAAAATAATGGTGGTTCAATTAATGTTACTGTATTGTAGGCATATGGTTTAAGGGTTAGGTTTAAGGTTAGGTTTAGGGGTTAAGGTTAGGGTTTGGTTTAGCATTAGGGGTTTGGGGTTAGGATTAGATTTGTGTGTGCAAGTGAAGTGTTAAATTGTGTGCCTGACTGGCTGTCTGGGTTGTTGTCTTTGTCTAATAGGGGGACTGTAGACTGTCATGCCAGGCTTTGAGAGGGACTGCTAATTATTATAACTTAATTTTATATTTGGACTATTTGTAATTTCAATGAAAGATTATTTGTGCACATCATAATCTTGATGTGATTGGCCTGACTGAAACATGGCTTAAGCCTGATGAATTTACTGTGTTAAATGAGGCCTCACCTCCTGGTTACACTAGTGACCATATCCCCCATGCATCCCGCAAAGGCGGAGGTGTTGCTAACATTTACAATAGCAAATTTCAATTTACAAAAAAAAAATGACGTTTTCGTCTTTTGAGCTTCTAGTCATGAAATCTATGCAGCCTACTCAATCACTTTTTATAGCTACTGTTTACAGGCCTCCTGGGCAATATACAGCGTTCCTCATTGAGCTTCCAGAAAATTGGAACGGAAATGGCGCCACACCAAACTGGAAGTCTTCCGACTAGCTTGGAAAGACAGTACCGTGCAGTATCGAAGAGCCCTTACTGCTGCTCGATCATCCTATTTTTCCAACTTTATTGAGGAAAATAAGAACAATCCGAAATTTATTTTTGATACTGTCGCAAAGCTAACTTAAAAGCAGCATTCCCCAAGTGAGGATGGCTTTCACTTCAGCAGTAATAAATTCATGAACTTCTTTGAGGAAAAGATCATGATTATTTGAAAGCAAATTACGGACTCCTCTTTAAATCTGTGTATTCCTTCAAAGCTCAGTTGTCCTGAGTCTGCACAACTCTGCCAGGACCTAGGATCGAGAGAGACACTCAAGTGTTTTAGTACTATATCTCTTGACACAATGATGACAATAATCATGGCCTCTAAACCTTCAAGCTGCATACTGGACCATATTCCAACTTAACTACTGAAAGAGCTGCTTCCTGTGCTTGGCCCTCCTTTGTTGAACATAATAAACGTCTCTCTATCCACCGGATGTGTACCAAACTCACTAAAAGTGGCAGTAATAAAGCCTCTCTTGAAAAAGCCAAACCTTGGCCCATAAAATATAAAAAACTATCGGCCTATATCGAATCTTCCATTCCTCTCAATTTTGGGGGAAAAAGCTGTTGCGCAGCAACTCACTGCCTTCCTGAAGACAAACAATGTATACGAAATGCTTCAGTCTGGTTTTAGACCCCATCATAGCACTGAGACTGCACTTGTGAAGGTGGTAAATTACCTTTTAATTGCATCAGACCGAGGCTCTGCATCTGTCCTTGTGCTCCTAGACCTTAGTGCTGCTTTTGATACCATCGATCACCAAATTCTTTTGGAGAGATTGGAAACCCCAATTGGTCTACACGGACAAGTTCTGGTCTGGTTTAGATCTTATCTGTTGGAAATATATCAGTTTGTCTCTGTGAATGGTTTGTCCTCTGACAAATCAACTGTAAATTTCGGTGTTCCTCAAGGTTCCGTTTTAGGACCACTATTGTTTTCACTATATATTTTACCTCTTGGGGATGTAATTCGAAAACATAATGTTAACTTTCACTGCTATGCCGATGACACACAGCTGTACATTTCAATGAAACATGGTGAAGCCCCAAAATTGCTAGAAGCCTGTGTTTCAGACATAAGGAAGTGGATGGCTGCAAACTTTCTACTTTTAAACTTGGACAAAACAGAGATGATTGTTCTAGGTGCAAAGAAACAAAGAGATCTTCTGTTGAATCTGACAATTAACCTTAATGGTTGTACAGTCGTCTCAAATAAAACTGTGAAGGACCTCGGCGTTACTCTGGATCCTGATCTCTCTTTTGAAGAACATATCAAGACCATTTCAAGGACAGCTTTTTTCCATCTACGTAACATTGCAAAAATCCATGCTTTTGTTACTTCTAGGTTAGATTACTGCAATGCTCTACTTTCCGGCTACCCGGATAAAGCACTAAATAAACTTCAGTTAGTGCTAAATACGGCTGCTAGAATCCTGACTAGAACCAAACAATGTGATCATATTACTCCAGTGCTAGCCTCCCTACACTGGCTTCCTGTCAAGGCAAGGGCTGATTTCAAGGTTTTACTGCTAACCTACAAAGCATTACATGGGCTTGCTCCTACCTATCTCTCTGATTTGGTCCTACCGTACATACCTACACGTACGCTATGGTCACAAGACGCAGGCCTCCTAATTGTCCCTAGAATTTCTAAGCAAACAGCTGGAGGCAGGGCTTTCTCCTATAGAGCTCAATTTTTATGGAATGGTCTGCCTACCCATGTGAGAGACGTAGACTCGGTCTCAACCTTTAAGTCTTTACTGAAGACTCATCTCTTCAGTGGGTCATATGATTGAGTGTAGTCTGGCCCAGGAGTGTGAAGGTGAACGGAAAGGCTCTGGAGCAACGAACCGCCCTTGCTGTCTCTGCCTGGCCGGTTCCCCTCTTTCCACTGGGATTATTTGCCTCTAACCCTATTACAGGGGCTGAGTCACTGGCTTACTGGTGCTCTTTCATGCCGTCCCTAGGAGGGGTGCGTCACTTGAGTGGGTTGAGTCACTGATGTGATCTTCCTGACTGGGTTGCCCCCCCCCCTTGGGTTGTGCCATGGCGGAGATATTTGTGGGCTATACTCAGCCTTGTCTCAGGATGGTAAGTTGGTGGTTGAAGATATCCCTCTAGTGGTGTGGGGGCTGTGCTTTGGCAAAGTGGGTGGGGTTATATCCTTCCTGTTTGGCCCTGTCCGGGGGTATCATCGGATGGGGCCACAGTGTCTCCTGACCCCTCCTGTCAGCCTCCAGTATTTATGCTGCAGTAGTTTCTGTGTCGGGGGACTAGAGTCAGTTTGTTATATCTGGAGTACTTCGCCTGTCTTATCCGGTGTCCTGTGTGAATTTAAGTATGCTCTCTCTAATTCTTTATTTTTCTCTTTCTTTCTCTCTCTCTCTCGCAGGACCTGAGCCCTAGGAACATGCCTCAGGACTACCTGGCATGATGACTCCTTTGCTGTCCCCAGTCCACCTGGCCGTGCTGCTGCTCCAGTTTCAACTGTTCTGCCTGCGGCTATGGAATCCTGACCTGTTCACCGGACGTGCTACCTGTCCCAGACCTGCTGTTTTCAACTCTCTAGAGACAGCAGGAGTGGTAGAGATACTCTTAATGATCTGATATGAAAAGCCACCTGACATTTACTCCTGAGGTGCTGACTTGCTGCACCCTCGACAACTACTGTGATTATTATTATTTGACCATGCTGGTCATTTATGAACATTTCAACATCTTGGCCATGTTCTGTTATAATCTCCACCCAGCACAGCCAGAAGAGGACTGGCCACCCCTCATAGCCTGGTTCCTCTCTAGGTTTCTTCCTAGGTTTTGGCCTTTCTAGGGAGTTTTTCCTATCCACCGTGCTTCTACACCTGCATTGCTTGCACCTGCATTGTTTGGGATTTTAGGCTGGGTTTCTGTACAGCACTTTGAGATATCAGCTGATGTACGAAGGGCTATATAAATATATTTGATTTTAATTGATTAGGGTTAAGGTTAAGGGTTAAGGAAGAAAGGATTTTGAATGATAATGTATTTTTACTCCCCAAAAGGTCCTGAAAATTCAGGGGGAAAAAAGCTGTGTGCATGTGTTTGTATGTGTGTGTGTGCATATACCAGCATTTGTGATCTCACAGCCTTACACACATTTGCCTCGGGTTCTGCAGGAGACGTGCTGTACCTGAAATTAGTCTCTGTGGGAAGTAAAGAAGCGATAAGGTGACTTTTTTTCAGCATGCAACTGAATGCAGGGAAGTGAGATGTCTGTCACTTTAAGAGCATGTGTCATTGAGAGGAGACATTAATTGCTTTAGCGCCGTGGCAGGACACGGCGGTAGCAGTGCTGGGACGGCATTCAGGTGATTTTCACCGTGCAAATGAGATGCGGTGAAGACTTCGGTACCTCCTTCCTGAAGATAATTGACCCTGAGGTCCGGGAGCCAGCACTACCCCCTCACGCCACACTTCCTGTCTCCCCCCCCCCCCCCTCATGCCTCCCAGGTCCTTGACAGTCCAGGACGGAGCCCCTGACTGGTCCATAGTCAGCAGGAAGGGGTTGGCCCTTTGACCCTCCCCCTCCCTCCCTGTCCACCCTCTCTCTCCAGCTCCTTCACAAGGGCATCAAGGTGCTGATGTGGCGGGAGGTGAGAGACGTAAGGAGGAGGGGAGGGATGAAGGGTAGGAGGAGCGGACAGGGCCCCTTAACATAGGGCTCCTTTACGTCATTGTCTTCTGTACACTCTGTTACCTCAACATAGACTCATGCCCACGCTGCTTAGTCATTTGTTTTTGTTGTCTGCGCGCCATGTTTTAATTAGCTGAGAACTGCCTTGTACACAGCCATGTTTCTGGCCCGGTTACAGCAGGTGGTGGTGTTTATTTATCATCTGCGGTTCACGCCACTGAACTTGAATCGTTCTCCAGTAGTCAATCACAGACAACATCTAAAAACACAAAGGCAACACCAGACTGGCCATGTCTTTTGTGTTGTTTTGTCTTTGTACGATGTATCAAGTACAGAGTACATGTCCTCCCATCAGGTGTAGAACACTATGATGTATCACTCTTTTTGATCCTTCCTTTCCCTCTCTCTGTCTGTCTCTATCTGTCTCCCTCTCCCTATCCCTCGGTCTCTCTCTCTTTCACTCTCTCTGTCTGTCTCTATCTGTCTCCTCTCCCTATCCCATCTGTCTCTCTCTGTCTGTCTCTATCTGTCTCCATATCCCTCTCTCTCTCTTTCACTCTCTCTGTCTGTCTCTATCTGTCTCCTCTCCCTAGCCCATCTGTCTCTCTGTCTGTCTCCATCTGTCTCCCTCTCCCTATCCCTCTGTCTCTCACTCTCGCTCCCTCTCTCTGTCTCTCTCTGTCTGTCTCTATCTGTCTCCCTCTCCCTATCCCTCGGTCTCTCTCTCTTTCACTCTCTCTGTCTGTCTCTATTTGTCTCCTCTCCCTATCCCATCTGTCTCTCTCTGTCTGTCTCTATCTGTCTCCCTCTCCCTATCCCTCTCTCTCTCTTTCACTCTCTCTGTCTGTCTCTATCTGTCTCCCTCTCCCTATCCCTCTGTCTCTCACTCTCTCTATGTGCTCTTTCAATGACATACAATGCATTCGGAAAGTATTCAGCCAACTTGACTTCTTCGCAAAAAATGTACGCCACAGCCTTATTCTAAAATTGATTAAATTCATTGTTTTCCTCATCAATCTACACACAATACCCCACAATGACAAAGCGAAAACAGTTTTTTTTTTACGTTTGCAAATGTATTTTAATTTTGTTTTTTAAATACCTTATTTACATAAGTATTCAGACCCTTTGCCATGAGACTCGAAATTGAGCTCAGGTGCATCCTGTTTCCATTGATTATCCTTGAGATGTTTCTACAACTTGATTGGAGTCTACCTTTGGTAAATTAAGTTGATTGGACATGATTTGGAAAGGCACACACCTGTCTAAATAAGGTCCCACAGTTGACAGTGCATGTCAGAGCAAAAACCAAGCCATGAGGTTGAACATCTCTGGAGAAACATGAAAATAGCTGTGCAGTGACACTCCCCATCCAACCTGACAGAGTTTGAGAGAATCTCCTGAGAAGAATGAGAGAAACTCCCCAAATAGAGGTGTGCCGAGCTTGTAGCGTCATATCTAAGAAGACTCAACGCTGTAATTGCTGCCAAGGTGCTTCAACAAAGTACTGAGTAAAAGGTCTGACTACTTATGTACATTTTATGTTTCAGTTGTTGTTGTTGTTTTTTTTACAAATAACCAAACATAAAAAAATAAAAAAATGTTGCCTTGTCATTATTATAGGTTATTGTGTGTAGATTGATGGGGGGGGGGGGGGAGTAGAGTAACAACATGTGGAAAATGTAAAAGGTTCTGAATACTTTCCGAATGCACTGTAGACTGACCAGGTCAATCCAGGTAAAAGCTATGATCCCTTATTAATGTCACTTGTTAAATCCACTTCAATCAGTGTAGATGAAGGGGAGGAGACGGGTTAAGGAACGATTTTTAAGCCTTGAGACAATTGAGACATGGATTGTGTATTGTGCGCCATTCAGAGGGTGAATGAGCAAGAGAAAAGATATAAGTGCCTTTGAACCTGATATGGTAGTAGGTGCCAGGCTTGTGTCAAGACCTGCAACGCTGCTGGGTTTTTCTCGCTCAACAGTTTTCTGTGCGTATCAAGAATGGTCCACTGCCCAAAGGACATCCAGCCAACTTGACACAACTGTGGGAAGCATTGGAGTCAACATGGCCAGCATCCCTGTGGAACACTTTCAACACCTTGTAGAGAGTCCCGACAAATCGAGGCTGTCCTGAGGGCAATATTAGGAAGGTGTTCCTAATGATTGGTATGCTCAGTGTATAATACAATGTTATGCCAGCTGACACTTTTACACAAAGTGACTTACAGTCATCCGTTCATAAATGTTTTATGTATAGGTGGCCCCAGGAATCAAACCCATGCAAGAGCCATGCTCTACCAACTGAGCTACAGGACTTGGCTGGGTGCTATACAGTAGATATGAGTATGTTCATATTTATCTTTTCTACCAAGTGTATTCTTGTATGCTTGGCGCGTGTCTGAGATTGACGTCGATTTGTTGAGAGCCTATGTGTTTTCGCTTATGTTTGTGTGTCTGCACCCTTCTCCACTTCAGCCTGTTACTGACATAAACCAGGAAGGCCCCCTCCCACTGAAAGGCCAGTAGTCATAGAGGAGGGTGAGCGCTTAGTGTGTTTCATGCTTAATTCTGTGTCAATTAGTTGACTGCTACCTTCCCCCCAGCGAAACGCGTGGGGAGAAACAGAAGCCCAGAGAAATCCTCTGGCTTTGACAGGCGCGCTTGTTCAATCATTTATGCCTTGGCCTGGGGCCACAAATCAGTGTCAACAAACATTCCTTAGAAATCATATCAAGCCTGTGCTGTTCTTTCATTTTTCTCTCTGCTGCCTCTGCCTCCTCTCACTCCTTCGCTCAGCCTTCACTCACCCGCTTTCCCTCCTCTCTCTTTCCCTCTCGACAGAGAGAGAGGTTTGCATCCTCCCTCCTTGTCTGCTCGTCCCTCCTTGCCATTCCTCGCCCCTTCTCGCCCTCTGGAGGTTAGCTCTCTGTTGCGGGGTTGGTTTCACTTCCTTCTCTAATCCTGTTCTTGTGCTTCTCTCAGGACTTGGCTGGGCGCTGGTGATTTGTTAAGCTCTGTGTTCTCTTTTTGGGTCTCACCTTCAGCTTGGCACACAGCCATGTTGTATTTGGGACTCAAAAGGAGCATGAACTTAGATCAAGATCACTAATAACTGCAACACTCTGGTGTTATGTTGATTTCTGTTACACAGGAAAATAATAACAGACATACCGTGGCTATGTACTTTATTGAGGCCTGGTGACCCTTCTCTCTCACTTCAAGTGTTAATGAACTTTTGAACCACACATAAGCCCTCATAAAGGGTTTGGTTTTTAATGTAGGGTCAAGTTTAAAAGGATCTTTGATCTCAACATGTAGATAGATATACGGTTTTTGATCCTATGGATGTGGAGAGTGGGGAGTATGATTTAGCATTGGCAGACTGCAGTCAATTTTTCCACAATCCAATACGCACTCATACAGTGTAGTGTATTTACTGACAAACACTCAACATCTCACTCACAGAGTAATTCAGAACTTTGAGAGATGTCTGGCTTTAGGGAGAAGTAGGGGAGAATCCTGAGTCTCAGTCTCCCCCCTTCTCCTCAGCTTCCCCTCTCTCCTCATTCACCCCCCCCCCCCCCTTTCATCTGCCTCCCCCTTCTACTCATTCCCCTCCTTCTCCCCCTCTTACATTGGCCCACTGGAACTCTGGGAAATATGCTGATTGGGGATATTTTGCAAGTAAGGTGGACAGAGGCCAACACTGGGTTTTTACTGGTTTCCTGTGCTTAGGGCTAGAAACACAGATAGAGAATCAGATATGGAACAGGGGTAGGAACATCTTCCACTTTCTTCCCCTCTCTGTATCCCTCAAGCATTCGATCCAGGAGAGAGTCAACTCACCTGGCTATGGATGTGATGTGAGTAATAAATACATCTATTGAGTTAATTATTAACGGCAGCCTAAGTGGATCCCTCCCTTTTCTCATTGAAGATGGATTCCGGAATGGTGTCCTCTACAGGTTTGGGGTTCAAGAGAGACTTTGCCTCCTCTCTGTTTTCTGTTCCAGTTTGTTTACCCGTTGGCGGTCAGATTTAGCATGTAGTGCTGATGAAGGGAAGCACATCTTCATCTAGAACCTGGATGAACATTTTACATCAAATATTTAGTCATGACGCTCTAATCAAGTTAGTGTATTCATGAACGCACGCACGCAGACAGACAGAGACAGACAGAGACAGACAGAGACAGACAGACAGACAGACAGACAGACAGACAGACAGACAGACAGACACACACATGCACACACACATGCACACACAAGCAAACACACATGCACACACAAGCAAACACACAGCAAATTGTAAAAGCTACATTTTTTCCAACCAAACACAATGCCTCCAACTCGACCTGGCATGCAAAACTTTTTTTCTTTTTTTTTTTTACAAAAAACTAAATCTCAAAGAAGTTCAACTACATTTTCCTAATCTTGATAGAGGATTTATTGAGGATACCGTCTGGTATTCTTTGAACAAGGTCCACTTTGAACAAGGTCCACTGGATACACTCTCCCACTCAGCATTGCATTAGCCACACACACAGAGCCCATGATCTAGCTGCTGTACCAACCTGCAATGTGAACCATTGTCCGACCTCACTCTAGGAGAGAAAGAGAGCTTCAAGGCTGGAGAAGGTTTCCTCTCGTATTGTGCGCATAACACAAAATATGTTTCCATGGCATTTCCTCTGCCTACGTGCCATCTTGCTAGCTAGTTAGGAATAGCATGACAATAGGCTTTATGCTGGCTAGCAATAGGCTATGTTTTATGCCAGCGATCTAGTTAGTTATTCCTGGAGGTTTCAGCCCTCTCCAGCAGCTCAGGTTCCTTCCAAAACAGCCCAACCAAAAGACTGCCCACAAATCCACAGAACAATATCAGGCCCCCTCACCATCAGGCCCATGACTAAACTAAATTAATATTTAAAGGGAATTACAGACCGCCTGAAGTAGAACTCAGAAACTAGGTAATTAATTGATTGTGCTGGGAGTTCCTCAGAGAGACCAGGCAGGAAGAAGTGTTGTTTACCTCTGTTGTTATTAAGGCATATCTAGTATCTGATCCCTCGGAGCATATGGACCCAAGTCAAATATCTAGGGGTATGCTGTATACAACTCAATTTTATTCATTTGTATGACATGCAGGGATTTTCTATCTCTGGTATCTGTAGTGTATTCACTCTGGGGGAATTATATTGGTGAAGGTTTTTTGGTGCAATTAACACATATGTGGATTCTTGCCTGTGGATTCTTTCAACTAGCACAGTTGGTTGGAGAGGATGGAGGCTATCCACATGTTTACATAACAAGCACTTAGAGTTCCATAAAAGGATATCCAGTAGACAGTAGACAATAGAATAGGCTATGTTCTACATAAGTCCTGTATCAACTCTTGGAAGCATGATAACGTGTCAACTGAGTATGAATTCAGCGTTTAGACATATCACTGTTGGAAACCAATGGAGCAGACGATTCTGCATTAAGAAGACTGTCCATTCCCTAGTCTAACGGCTTTCCAAGTGGTCTTGTATTGGGAGCAGGCTGGAATACCAGCGTTAAGATTGGAGCTATCAGGACCTTGGACAGAGACATCCAATGTGTCAACTTACTGTGAATTCCCTTCCATTCTCTGGGTTAAAAAGAATGATACTACCTGCCCCTCTGGGCCACGGCATTCATGTCCTAATGTCGTTAACATTGTACTGTCGGTCCTAATGTTTTCCATATTGCTCACTTACCAATATGTCATGATATTTTAGGGGATAAACATTTGCATAGCATTATAGGAATTCTCAATTCCATACGGTTCAGATAAGTCCTTGAAAATAAAAGTGGGGGAAAAAGTATTGCTTACTTTGTCAAACCATCTGCGATGAGGCACGTTCTAGCGTTTACCAGGGTTCCCTCAAGTTTCGAAGACGCAAGTCATGAACGAACACGGTGCCGTGGTGGTGCATTCTGGTGCCAGCTGGCAAGCAACACCAAACAAGTCCCCTAGACAACCACAGGGCCAGCTGGAAGCCTGCCCACACATTTAACATGCTCCTCACCATGTTCAATGTAATGCAAAACTTTATCAGCCCCAACCCTCCACTGTTACAACACAACACTTATGATGTGGGTCATGAATAACTGCATCTCTGGACTGTGTTTATTTACTCTGAAGATGTTATATATTCAAGTGATGGATGTCAAAGATGAAACAGTCTCTCTCTCCCTTTAAGAGCCATTTGAACACTGAATTAAGATTAGCCCGGGCCTCTTTATTGAGATGACTTGATTTGATCAATAAAAATAAATGTAAGACTCATTGGCATTTTCCCATCAGTTGACTTAAGCCCAAGGGAACATAACTGTTTAAATACATTGCCCTATGGCAGCTTCATTGACCAATTGAAACTGTTTTTACAAACAATGTTTGAACACAATTTGCTAGATGAGCATACTGTATGTGTGTTCAGGTGTCACACATGTTGTAATATTTTTTTACTTCAGTCTACCTGAAATACTCCACATTCCTTAACACACCGCATCAGGTGTATTCCAGCGAGATACATTCTGTAGGAAGCGAGCACAGTGCTGAGTGCACATACATGTATGATACTAACTGGTTGTGCTCTTCTCTCCAGACGACGCCTCTCATCAAGTCGTTTCTCTTACGAGGTCGTTGGCACGGAGTATTGAGCTCCTTTTATCAAGTGCCGGACCATTTCAGCTGCAAGGAATTATTGGCGATAGGTTTGTTGAGGCACACCAGAATAAAAAATCCCACAAGGCAAAGAGTCAAGTCCCCATAGATTCTTATGTACTGTACTTGCAAATAATAAAAATGATTATCGGTTGAAAAAGTCAACGTGTAATGTTGTGACACCATGTGAAGTCATCAATAAGTCACTTGATAGATTGAAATTGTTAGATTACTTTAGGGAGGCATGTGGGTTCAGCTCATTGCTTGTACTATTTCATGTTGCATAATATCAGAAAGACTAGTCTAAATCACGTGAATTAATTATTGGCCTTACATGAACCAGTTTCCATCTAAACATCCTGGTGCAAATTAGAAATAAAGTGTTAGGAAGATGGTTTTGATATATCAATCAATCACACCAGTACTATACTATTTACACAGTCGCACATAAACACCATTTTTTGGGGGATACTGTAAAAGCACTTGATGACTGACTTACTCCCCTCACATCCTCTAGTTTTCAGTGAGACGTCTTTGCAGTCATTTTGAAACCAAAATCTCATAAACATTGCAATCGCCAGTTTCGCAGAATCCATCCCAAATGATTATATTTATACTAAAATAGCTGCGTTTAGTTGAGTCAACCGTTATATGGCTTCTGTATCAGTGACTGTTGTTCCTTAGGGTGGTCTAATGCATCATCAGCATAAGCGGGTCTGGCTTCCTCCTGGGTGTTTGACCACGCCGGCTGTAGTGGAACATAGAGGAGGGGGTAGAGGGGCTTCACCCTTCTCCTGCAGATGGCTCACAAGGCAACCTTTCAATTACAGCGCAGAGTATAAGCTTGAAATCCGATGGCACCCTACACCCTATATAGTGCACTACTTTTGACCAAAACTAGTGTACTACATAGGGAATAGGGTGCCATTTGGGACGCAATCCTACATATCCATGGCTGATTGGAATGTGGCGTCAGCCAGCACAAAAGGCTCTGCTTGGCCCCTCGCCAAGCCCCCGTCGCTCACTCACTGGGCAGGCGCTGGAAGCCACCCAAGGTTACTCCGTCAATGGGCTCGACGACTTCTAACTAACTCCCTCAACAACCCTCCCTCCCTCTCTCTCACTCCTCTATCTCACCCTCTCTCTCTCGCTCTTTCTCCTTCTGCCTTACTCACCCTCGCCAACCAGCACAAGTCGATGCATCTGTTAGGTGAACACGACCTAACAGATGCAACCCTCTATTGTCTCACTCGTCAGGTTCCATCTCCTTTGTTTCATGCAATACGATGTTAGGAGCAAATCCTAACTTCCATATAAATTGATTTTTCATTGGCATTGGCATCAATGCATGGCTATGTGAACATTTGACTTAAGTGGAAGTTAGGATTCACCATTCAGTGTGTAGACACTTTCTGGTTTGGTTACACTGTTTTTGGCTTAGGGAAGTAAAATGTAGTCTGCTAGATTTGGGGTTCATGTTTGACTGCCCACAGCGAAGTTTAACGTCTTCTTCCCAATTCCATTTCCTTAAAACCCTAGTTGTCCCTGCATCCTGCCTGGGGATCCCATCATGTATTCCTACCAGATTATAGGGATCAGC
Organism: Oncorhynchus clarkii lewisi; assembly: GCF_045791955.1. NCBI lineage: Eukaryota > Metazoa > Chordata > Actinopteri > Salmoniformes > Salmonidae > Oncorhynchus > Oncorhynchus clarkii. Next base: position 30,278,221 of record NC_092148.1, read on the forward strand.
TCACAACTAGTCATCCCATTCCCTCCACCAAATTTACAGTACCAAGCCTGCAACAACATGTTTTGAAAATCAGAAATTATCCACAGCTCTGGTACTTTGGTGTTTTGCATGGCAAATATTAATACGGTAGAGATACGACATGATATTATTGTAGTGTGGTCTAAATATCGATCAGTATGTTGTAGGCAAGATTTTCTTAATTCTGGTCCTGGGGACCCAAAGGAGTAACCTTTTTAGATGTTGCCCTAGAACGACACACCTGATTCCACTAAACAAAGGTTTGATTATGAGTTGACTAGTTGAATCCGGTGTGTTGTTCTGGTGTAAAAACAACCATGTGTACCTCTTTGATCCCCAGGAACAGGACTAAGAAACGCTGTTGTAGCTTGTGACTCTCCACACCTACTTTTATTGAACGTGTTCATTTGAACCCTTCAGCTTTACAGTAACGAATTTGAAACAAGAATGAGTCTTCGTTTTACGTCAAATAATCACATGTTAAGCTTTCAGGAAGCGTACGGTACATCAAGGCACCACTGGGCTGGTTTGAGAACGTTCCCTGAGGCTTTTCAGGTGAATATGACAACTCACCGGCCTGCTGTCAGCTGTTACCTTTTCCCCTGCCAATAGTGCCATGTCCTGCCAATTGTATCATATCTCCTTTGTTAATAAAAATGCCATACTCTCTTCATTCTCATCCCCCTCCACTACCCAAGAAGAGTTTGGGGAAGCCCCCCCCCCCCCCCCCCCCCCCCCCCCCCCCCCCCCCCATCCCGCAGGAATCAGGAGGGATTCGAAATTAGGAAGGGGGATTAAGCCCTACGCCCCCCCCCCCCCCCATAATCCACCAAAACAATGCTTTCTAACGCAGAGCGAGAGGTCGGGAGGCGTGGGTAGGTACTCTCTGTCGGTTACTCCTTATGGGTGCTTTCCCTCGGCAAAGACACGCATACAGGCAGCTCGTTTACTTTCCAGTACGACCCCCTTTTTTCATGATCCTCTAACGCGTAATGAGGTAACAGGGGAGATGGGCGTAATATCCGCTAATAGGGTCGACGGGAGCTGATTTTATTGGGATCGGCATCGGCACAAGGACGATGGTGATGTAGGCGCTGTAGAGCTGTGTTGTTGCTGCATGCAAATGCTAATTGTAATGTTGGTTTCGACATCAACCATAACAACAAGGCCCGTCAATGATGATGAGGAGGAGGTGGATTACAATAATATTACTGATGCCCGATGATGTAAGACAGTGGCTGTGCACTGAAATACTGTTTTAAATATGTCAATGAGAGGGCTGGAGCTATAGCAGGCCATGGGATGCACTTTTAATTTCATCGCTCTGTCAAGTTTTATTAAAACCCATTCGTCACAAAGAGAGAGAGAGAGGAAGAGAGAGAGGAAGAGGGGGAGAGAGAGGCAAGGAGGAGTGATTTGCTGGGGGTAATAATGGGGATGGAAGGGGGAGGTTGTTTTGGGGCGGGTGGGGGTAGGGTAGAGTGAGGAGAGGTGTGTTGGCATCACTTTAGGCATTGGGCCTGAGAGGGAGAAAGAGAAAGAGGGGGAGAGAGGAGCTCACCGGGAGAGATTAATGATGGAGCAGGGGTACTCAGGACAAGGGGGACCAACGCCCACCAAGTCCCTCTACCCCTCCATCCCCCCAACCCAGTCACAAATCCCCACCCCACTACACCCCATCCCCATGCCCATTTGTTACTGTCTTTGGAGGCCATCAAGGCTTAATGTTATGCCCCTTGATTTTCCTCGAGTTCCAGGCAGAAACACTACACAGCACATTTAAACCCATCAGCTCTTTGGTCTCCTCAGCTCAGACACACACGCTGATTATTAATTGCCTTGATTCAAGCCTAATTATGCTTCCTCACTTCTCGAAAGAAGGAAGGGAATTCCTTCAGATCAGCTAAAATGAGCGTTGTGTTGTTCAGACACAAGCGTTCACATCGCGGATTAATGTTAGCACTTCTTGATGTGTTCCCTGTTCCCTTTTAACGTCAGCCATTTTGAATTAGTAGACCCTGTTTGTGCGGAGTGACAATTTATTTGTTTTCTCATGCAATGCAGGCTGGTGTTTATAGTAGGATGTGTGTGTGTGTGTGTGTGTGTGTGTGTGTGCGCGCATGGCTTTGAGCGTGTGCACCCAGTTCCCTGCCCACCTTCCGATTCACTGCTTTCTGCATGTGTGCGTGTGTGTGGCAGTCACTTTCACTTTCAGAACGCTTAGACCTGGCGCAGGGTTCTGAAGTGCCATCAAAGTCTCTTACACCCCCCATCCTCATCCCCTGTCATCTCCTGCCCCCCCCCCCCCCCAGGACCCCCAATCAAAAGGAAATTAAATGATTCATTATGTCTCCCCTCCCATCTCATCATGTAAAAACATGAAATATAAAAGAAAGAGAAGTGGTTCGAACTTCGAAACACTTTTACAATGCCTTCCTCCTCCCGGTTCAGACTGAATAGTACATGACGGCAGTGGAATGAACGCGGCGAGAGAAAGAACTAGCGGGAGGAGAGGAATAAAATGAAGTGTGACAACATATGAATTTCAAATTTCCGTGGAGACATCAAAGTGTGCCATCCCGGGTGCCTCCCGACAAGGACACTTTCTGATTTTTAATTCCGTCCCCTGATTGTATCGCAGGGCCCTCACGAAGAATGGGAGCTGCCGCGCTGCCAGTGAGTGGCATCAGGCAGGGAGAGATAGAGATAGAGGAGAGTGGGGAGAGGAGGAGGCGGGAGAAGAGAGGGAGAAGAGAGGGAGATAGATCAGAGGGGGTTAAGAAGAGGAGACGGAGGAGGAGGAAGGAGAGAAGAAAGGGGAAGCTCCTCCAAACATGGCGGCCTGGCTCTTTGTTGTCGAAGCGATCACAGAGCTTCTTTCATCAGACAGAGAGAAGAAGAGAGAGAGAGAGCTTTCCACTCCTCCACTCCTCTCCATTTGGGTGATGGGGACAGGGAGGGAGAGGAGGGGGGCAACAGTGCACCCCTCACACACACACATTATAGTCCATGGCTCTTCTCCCAAGGACTTACTCTCATGTTGAAGGATTACAAAGGCAATACGTCTAGTCCTACGTGTGTATTGTGTTTGTGTGCCTCTGTGAACATATACATTTGTGTACTGTACATGCTTGAATGTAATATCTGTTGATCTGCACTGCCAAACATGGTTTTGCACCAATATAAACTCTGATCTGGATGATAAACATTGTTAAAGTCAAAATTTCCACGAGGCTTCTGCATTCCCTGGCTGTGCAGGGCTAGAAGACCATACAATTAGAATGACTAGAACAATCAAGGCCTTTCAATATGGCGGACATGACCATTCTAAAGATTCTATTTCTAGGTAGCAGATGACTGCTGCTGTATAATTGCCTTGGAGGGTCTCAACAGGACACTATGAGGCCTCTGGCATCCTGCTATCATGGCCTAGATTCAATCAGATCAAGCATTAACGCGATGATAGCCGACACCCGCATAGCTGATGTTTCGGCAGTGTCGGAGGTGTAACTGCGTTGGAGTTGTCAAATCGGTAAGCAGCTGCTCTTGTAATCATTGTCACGAAGTCACACCCGTCCCACTGGTGTTAGAAGTTCAGAACAAGAAAGTGTAGGCTATATAAAAAATAATGATGCTGAAATGTAACATCATTAAACAAAATAGTGAGGATTTCTCTCCGCCTGATCGAGGTATAGATTACATCTCACAGTCCAGTGTCCGAACATGTTAACAAGGCTGCATGGGATTTCTCTTCATGTGACTCCGTGCAGCCACTCGCAATGTCCGCTTTAGGTGTAATGCCGGGAGCCGCTTGTGGATTTGGCAGCTCTAACGCAGTTCCACCTCCGAAAAAAACAACCACAAAGTGGATGTCGGCTAAAGCAGATTTGATTGAATCAAGCCCTAAATTGCAGTCAGAAAGTATGGGAATCACTGATCTCCAAATCACCTACCATCTCAAATAACTCCTCATTATGTGACGAAGATTAGCGATTCTGTGCCTTGCTCAAACCTGCTAACTGACTGGGCACATTTAGGCAATATTGGAGACCAATAATTTTTTGCTTCTTTGTTTTCTTTATTATTTGACTTGAAAATGACAAAGAACATTTCCTGTACACCTTAAGTCATGTTTTTTGGTTCAATATCACAAAATGAATATGATCAAAATGCTGATGAATCATCAAAAGGGTGAATTGGTGGGATGGTGAATTGTGGGATCTGGGGCAAATGTGACAGAAAGCAGCTGTGGGAAAATGAATCCAATTCAAAGCGGTGAAGCTCCGTTAGTATAGGACTTTGCTCTGTTTGAAGAAGAACTCAAACCAGTCAAACGAGTACTATCGAGTACTACTCATCACAAGCTGAGGAGGTTAGAGAGTTTGGAGGATGAGAGAGAGCAGAGGAATGTGACCTAGGAGCCTGTGGGCCTCCTAGGCCTTACCTGGGAGCGTGTGGGGCTGGAGGCATCTCACTGGAGAGCACACCTGGGTTTTTATTGCTGTGTCACCGATCCCATAGCTTGTTGATCAAACTGTATCTTGTATAATGTGGTAGGGGGAGCAGAGAGCAGAGTTGGGGGAGGGGATGACTGTGTGTGTGTGTGTGTGTGTGTGTGTGTGTGTGTGTGTGTGTGTGTGTGTGTGTGTGTGTGTGTGTGTGTGTGTGTGTGTGTGCGCGTGTGTGTGTGTGTGTGTGTGTGTGTGTGTACTGTGTGAGAACATGTGTGATGTTCACCCCATACAACAGCCATGATCACAAATCTGATGAAATCTTGTAATGTTTCTTCCCTGAAAAGTATGCAAAACGTGTAAGTCTCCTCACAGGCCTCGCACCCCTGGCATTTCTTTCCAGGTGCAATGTAAAACTGCAAGTCTATATGGTAATCCGCAGCATTATGTTTCACCTTAGATTACATCAAATTGTCCTTATAAGACCAACAGATGATGGGACAGCAGAAATGACTTTTTGAGTGTTGAGGTTATTTCTCTCTCTCTGTGTGATGTTCCTATGCAATAAAATATTATCCAAAGTGTCCAGACACACATGAAATGACACACACGCACACATGCACAAACAAAAGCACAAACACACACACACACACACACACACCCACACAACAAATATTGTAGAAAAAAAAACATTAAATAAAGAAGGGGGTCAGTTCTGCCCGTACCCCCCACCTCCACCACCCTCCACCCCCGACACACACACACTCACTCCTCCTTTCCCTGTCTCCCAGTCGTCCCAGAGAGAGAAATCTGTGGAGGGGTGCAGAAGCAGCTGGGAGACGCTGAGCCACAATGGCCCTTCAGGGGGAGACAGCTTTAATCCCTCCCCCATCCCACAGCGATACTGAAAGGAGAGCTGTCACTCAAACACGGGCACCCTCGGGTCTCTGAGATGGGCGCACCGTTAGGATTCTCGGATTAAGGATTTACCTTCGAACACCCCCTAACCGCCCCATCCCCCTTTCCTTCTCCCTCCTGTTCCTCCTGCTCTTAGGCAGCTGGATAAAACCCACCACCAGACTGTATTGTACAATGTGTGTGTGTGCGCGTCAGTTAGAGAGAGAGAGAGAGAGAGAGAGAGAGAGAGAGAGAGAGAGAGAGAGAGAGAGAGAGAGAGAGAGAGAGAGAGAGAGAGAGAGAGAGAGAGAGAGAGAGAGAGAGAGGATACTATAGAGAGAGAGAGAGAGAGAGAGAGAGGATACTATAGAGAGAGAGAGAGAGAGAGAGAGAGAGAGAGAGAGAGAGAGAGAGAGAGAGAGAGAGAGAGAGAGGATACTAGAGAGAGAGAGAGAGAGAGAGAGAGAGAGAGAGAGAGAGAGAGAGAGAGAGAGAGAGAGAGAGAGAGAGAGAGAGAGAGAGAGAGAGAGAGAGAGAGAGAGAGAGAGAGAGAGAGAGAGAGAGAGAGAGAGAGAGAGAGAGAGAGAGAGAGAGAGAGAGAGAGAGAGAGAGAGAGAGAGAGAGAGAGAGAGAGAGAGGAGACTAGAGAGAGAGAGAGAGAGAGAGAGAGAGAGAGAGAGAGAGAGAGAGAGAGAGAGAGAGAGAGAGAGAGAGAGAGAGAGAGAGAGAGAGAGAGAGAGAGAGAGAGAGAGAGAGAGAGAGAGAGAGAGAGAGAGAGAGAGAGAGAGAGAGAGAGAGAGAGAGGGAGAGAGAGAGACAGAGATAGGGAGAGGGAGAGAGAGAGAGAGAGAGAGAGAGAGAGAGAGAGAGAGAGAGAGAGGATACTATATAGAGAGAGAGAGACAGAGAGAGGGAGAGGGAGAGAGAGAGAGAGAGAGAGAGAGAGAGAGAGAGAGAGAGAGAGAGAGAGAGAGAGAGAGACAGAGAGAGAGAGAGAGAGAGAGAGAGAGAGAGAGAGAGAGAGAGAGAGAGAGAGAGAGAGAGAGAGAGAGAGAGAGAGAGACAGAGAGAGAGAGAGAGACAGAGAGAGAGAGAGAGAGAGAGAGAGAGAGAGAGAGAGAGAGAGAGAGAGAGAGAGAGAGAGAGAGAGAGAGAGAGAGAGAGAGAGAGAGAGAGAGAGAGAGAGAGAGAGAGAGAGAGAGAGAGAGAGAGAGAGAGAGAGAGAGAGAGAGAGAGAGAGAGAGAGAGAGAGAGAGAGAGAGAGAGAGAGAGAGAGAGAGAGAGAGAGAGAGAGGATACTATATAAAATGCCATCTTTGGTTTGAACATCCCTTTGAACATTTTGATAAATACAAGAAATGTAACTAATTAAAAATTATAGTGTGATTATAGTGTGACGGGTTAAAATAGATTATATTTAAATATTTCTTTATTTGGATGCTTTGCATAGTCATTACACAGATTTAAATAATGCATTACAATACATGATATTACTGTAACACATTGTCAATTCAAATGAGTAGTTCATTAATGGAATTCAATGAAGCAGCATTAGGCTATATAATTCAAACTGCATAGTAAAGAGCCTTTGGATGCATTTTCTGTGAGTGTTTAGCAGCACACATTGACACACACACACACACACACACACACACACACAATAAACACTTATTTTGAAGTGTCAGTCTGTAATGTCCCCTGGCAGTGTGTGTG